>NC_133160.1:108285135-108588165 GCF_040802235.1 Manis javanica
GGACAGTCTCCATGCCTCCTGGAATTGGCCTACAATTGGGC
This sequence comes from Manis javanica, assembly GCF_040802235.1. NCBI lineage: Eukaryota > Metazoa > Chordata > Mammalia > Pholidota > Manidae > Manis > Manis javanica. The sequence continues at coordinate 108,285,177 of NC_133160.1, forward strand.
AGAGAGGTTCAACTCTGGAGAAAGGCCTCAGATCCAAACCCTAATCAAATATTGCCATTATTACAACTGAGTTTTTGCTCTCTATCCAATTCCCTTGTCTACTTCCCCAATATTTTTCAGAACTGTGAGGGAATACTCTGATGGCCTGCTTTAGGGAGAGGCATCTGAAGCAAAGTGGAGAAGAACAGGGCAGTTAGGGTGGGCGTAATTAGTTCAAGCGAGTCTGCCACTGCTTGAACGCCAGCTCAGCCACTAGCATGGTGCTTACCTCGCATAAGTCAATTATTCTTCTTGGTCAGTAAAATAGAGCTAATAACTGACACCCTACTTCTCAGGGTCAAATTAAGACTCATTCCTGGAAAAGTATGAAGCGCATTTCATATACTAAAAAGGTAATATTTTAGAACATTTACTTTACACTAGGAGCAGAGTTTCATGTGTAATAATTCAAATGATCTTCACAACTCTGCAAGGTAGGTTTTGTGTTTTCTCATTTTACACACAAAGACACTGATGCATAGAGAGATTTTATAACTTGCCCAAAGTCACACAGCTAGTGAGTGACAGGGTTGGAATTATAATAATGCAAATAGTCTGGCTCCCTGCCTAAGCTCGTAACTCCCATGATACCCTCTCTTCTTAAATAATGATAGATGGATCTAGTTTTTCAAAATAATTTTGCTTTTAAAATGGGAGGACAAATGCTTCAAATACAAGTTTCTGTCTCCACAAAAACTGGTAGACTCTCACAAATGCTATCATATAACAGAAACAAGATAGCATGCACACTCCCCTTCTGAGCTGACCCATTTCCTTGTCCTTTCCCAGCTTCCTCCCACTTTCTCTTTCATCACTACTTTTGTTGGTGTTTTTCACTAAGATGTGATCTCACGAAAATGTTTGAGTTCTGATTTAGTAAGGATGTTTGGATCATAGAATCTGATATTATAGAGCAAGGAGGGATCTAAAGACCATCTAAGAGAAAATTAAGGCCACCAAGAGATGAAAGAACACAGCAAAGTTCCATCAAATGCAACTGAAAAAAATATTATAACCCAAATTAAATTTAAAAAGTGGTACCATGAGAACATCCATTAAAGTGTGTGTGTATGAAGAAAAGAACTAGAAGAGGAGACTCATAGAATCTTAAATTTTGTGTGCTGTGGATCTTAATGTTTAACCCTGTAGCATTGTGCTTTTTCTTATTGTATGTTTTAGTTTTACTGGTTGATATTCACTTGATAAATCACCTATTGCTAATCTCCGACTCTAACACTGTGGATGATTTAGATAATGATGCTCTGTATCATCAAGCACATCCCCACAGACTAAGGTAGGGTTTGGCACAATGTGAATAATCCTTAGCATATAACTTTTAGGATGACATGGATTTGTACTCAAAATTCTGTTCTCAACCCTAATCTCTACAATATCTTCTAACAGCTGCAAGGTTAAGAGATAGTTTCAGGCAATCCTTTGGCATGAGAACCGAGTCAACCTATTGTGATAGTGACTCTTTTGGGAGCCTTTGTTAGCCCCAGAACAGACCACCCTGATGGGGCGGTGACCCAGTCAGTGCTCCTCAAGAGTCTATGTCACACTGGTAATGTCAGGGTTTGAACACAAGACTGATCTCAAAGACCATGCTGACTCCACATGTTACCAAGGGTTCAAATGCCAGTTTTTTCCAGTAGTTTGCTGTGTGGCACTGGGCATACTGAACAGTTCAGTGTATTTTTGTGAAGATTCCTTTGTTTGCAATTTACATGCATTGGCTGAAATCTGCTTTAGTTAGAGTAAGTACTTTATGGGGTTTACAGGAATTACATGAGAATATAATCCAAGGATGTGAAATACAGTTTATGAAAGACAGAAACAGAAACTGGAATATCAGGAAACAAGGTAGCTGTTTTTCTTACTCTGCATGTCTCAGTGGTCTGTCTGCCCAGCTCATCCCTCTCTCTCTGAACACTGGGTCTTAAAACTTTTCTACATGCCTGGTTTAAAACACTTAATGTCTTCCTTGGCAGGCTTGCTGAATAACCTTCCAACTTTACCAACATTGGTCCAGCTTCTCTTAGATGCCCATTTTTGTCACGTGCCAGGGAACCCATCTTGTTGGTGAGAGCCAGGCTTTAGAGGAGGGCATGACAAGTTGACATGTAAATAAATGTAAACTACAGCCTATCTACATTTCCTCATTTGCAAAATGGGAGGACTGGATTAAATAACAGTAATAACTGATAGTAACTAAGTCTTTATTCTATTTCAGGCATTTGTCAATGTAATTTACACATATTGTCCTATTAAACCTTGTAACAATCCTATGAGGCAGGAAGTTTATTGCCCCATTTTACAGGTGATATGAGGCACATAAAGGTTGAGGAACAATGATCTCTAAAGTGCCCTGTTGTTCCAAAATGTCAAAATTCCAAATGTAGTTCCTGTAGTTTTTAATGAGACATCACAGTCTGAATAAATCTAACAGAGACAGATTAATAGACTGAAAATAATATTAAGGTATATTTAATTTCTTAACCTTGGGCCTTTTTTTTTCTCAAAGATAAAGCTAAACAAAACTGGTAAAATTCATTTCAATGATCAGATTAATTTAGATGCTTGTTATACTAAAATGGACAGGACATGATAACAGTAAGTGATGAAATAGTTATTGTCAAAATAGTGACTCAGGCATCCAGAAAAAATATCTCCAAGTAGGAAATGTGGAGTTTGTCATTAAATAAAAAGCACACACACACACACACACACACACACACACACACACACACACAAAAGCAGAAAGGAAGCAACACAGGAAGAAAGGAAGAAAATATGAAACAATTCAAGTTGAGTTCCTCAACTTTGGAAGACATGAGAATTTTTCCCTTACAGGTGTATTTCAATATTGTTTGAAACGCTGTCAACCATGTTATATTGATAGTAGGTTACGATGCCTCATTCATGATACCACTTGAAAGTGCCCAAGCTATATTACCTCTTTTCAAATGCAGCACAGTAGAAAAAGTTTTGAAAATGTGGTCTTTCCCAATGATAAGGAGAAAAGAATGGGGAAAATGTTTAATTAAACAATTTTTATTTTCATACTATATAATGAAAAGCTCTACATTACTGGAGGAAAGTAATACAAAGTCAGCAAAGCTTATACATCAGTAGTGAAGTGCCCTTCAAAGTTTCACTGCAATATACGCATGAATGGATTTAACTAAAGAACCAAATTTCATTTTGTGTGTAATAACTACAGTAAAAAGAATTTTTTCTCACCATCTAAGGATGAAAATTATTGCCATTATAGAAAGACAACAGTCATTAAATAAATTAACAGCATCTTCAAAGTTTTTCCATATACATACACAATATATATATTTTAAATTGCCATTGACTGTACAAGCATTAAATTCTCAACTGAAACATTTACAGAAACTAGTGTGGAAAGCTGGAGGGAAGGCCTGGTTTTTAGAAAAGGAGGAATCATATAATCACCCATAAACTACATTAAAATACAATCCTCAAGAGAAAAAGCTATACAGAGATGATCTACTCAGGATTTTTTATTTTATTTCATATCTATCATACACATCAGGTATGCATAGCTGTTCTCTAACCCAATCTTGATTTAACAAGAAGTCAATATACAGACATAATTACTTGTTAACACAGAGAAAAGTGAAAGCAGAAGGACTAATGTTATTATATAAAAATTTAATCAGACTGATAATAGTATTATACATAGATATATGATTGTCTATGAAAATATTAAACAGGCAACAGGAGTTTTTTATTAAGGTAACAAATCTCTTAATGAATAAATCATCAATAGTTAATATGTAGCTAGTTAAATGTAAAAATGTATATGGACGATTGGAGTCCTGAGATCTGGGGAATCCAATCTTCCAGTATAAATTCTACAAACCCAAATCCTGTAAATTGTATATTATTTACACAGGTTATAATAAAATACTTTGAAAATGCTATATTGACATTGACAGTCTCTGAATTTGAATTCAAGAGAACAGCTGTTGAAAAAAAATTCCTTTTTAAAGTGACTGTGTGTTTGTCTCACATCTACAAGTGGGGGTGGAGTGGTGGTTGGGAGAGAGAAAGAGGGACAGAGATGCACGACTTAGGAAATGTTTTATAAACATAATTTCTCTTTTCTCTACTGCCACTTTTATGTCAGGAGATTTTTGAAAGTCTATGTAATAATTATACAGACACTAGCACCTAACAAATTATGAGATAGTCACTCAATTTTCCAGATATTTCAAGTAAACTTTTCTTAATTGAAATATTAACTCATTTATTTCAACCTCCACTACTGAAAAGTGATCTTCCTTTATTCTTTGGGAATAAAACTTTTCCTCTTTTTACTGTAATGAATCTTCAATGCAGTAGTGAAATGATAGTTACAAGGCCACTCAGAAATAACTTATGTTAAAAAGCGACTTTGATTGATAAGAGGTTACCCAAGTTCTTTAATTGTGGTGTAATTTCTTCATATAAACTGCTACATAAAATAATATCTTAATTAGTTTATAACTGTAAATTTCTATTACTAACAGGATTTTTTGACCATTGTAGGATCTGTAATAAGTAGGCATCAATTTAAATTGAGAAAGGTAAAAGACATTTGGAATGAGGAAAGCTGAGGTGTAATAGTGGTAGTAATAGTAATAGTAATAATTTTGATTGAGATTTCTTGAAGAAAAACTTAATTAAGAATTTCATAAAATCTACCAGTGGAAAAGAAGTTTTCTTTATTGAAAGACAGTATGACCAGGAAATGGTGGCCACATGTTGGCTCATTTCTACAATTTTGCTTTCAAATTTTTGACAGAATTTATTGGAAAGTAATTTCATCACCTATCTCATTTAAATCTTTCACTTCATATACCAGAGCAAAAAAATGAACTGTAAGAAGCCAGAGTAACTCAGGTGTCAGAACTTAATTTGTTATTTAGAACTGGTGTGTCTCATTCACGTAGTTCACACACATTCACACCAAGCTGTGTGTATTCAAAAAGTGTTAATGAGCTTCTTTTCATGAGTACCTTATTCAATGGGTTTCCAATAAGACAGAAGTACCACTTAAACCACAGAGAATGCCATACTCACTCGCAGACACGGAAGCATAGAATGTTCCTGCCTTTGGTTTATGAACAGAGATACCGCAGTGTTTCTAGATCTATCACCACCATCAATTCAAGGAAAATGGGTATGAAATAGCTACTATGTAAACTCAAACTTTCGGTGCCAGAAGGGCCTTCCACTCAACTAGTCAGGATCTTCATTTCACCAGTGAGGACACGAAAGACACATAATTAACACAGTGTCTTTTACAAAACAGATGCTAAATAAATATTTATTATTAAGTGGTGAACCACCATTAATAGCTATAAGCAGAGAAAGAACAGAACCCCACATCTTCTGATACTTATAGCCTCTGAGATGGTTTAGTTGTCTTGAGTCAGAAAGACTGAACTAAGATGAGGATTAACCACCGATATAATATCAACAACAATCCATGGTCTGAAAACACTTCTGAGACACGTGTATATAGTGAGTAAAAGACTTTTGAAATAATTTTTCGAGGGCAAAGTGTAAAAGAAGATATTTATGACAAATGGCAAAGGGAAAAAAGAGTGTCTATATTTGACTCCCTTTCTTGTTGAGTGAATTTCAGTGGGCTCTAAATCTCAAGTATAGATTTCATGGTTGATTTAGAAACCTTGCTCCATGTGAAAAAATGCATGGATCTGGAGATGGCTGAAGAATGATATTCAACATGTGATTGGAAGAATTTGGACATTTAAAGAACTCTCCGATATTCTGCCAGGTTTTGAGCCTCAGTATCCATTGATTACTTCACAAGAAGTAAAGGCATTTCAAGAGAACTAAAAAATTCAATAGAATTTTAAAAATTTAATTGAATTTTTAAATTCATTTAGAAGAACTAATGAATGTATTTGTGAAAAAGAAGTATAGAAGAGGGATTACATCTGAGTTTTCAAAAATTGGGTTTCTGGTTCCCTTTTCTGGGAGGCAATGAAATGAAAACAACATCATGTCTAATTAAATGGCTGAGCCAAGTGGTAACTCTCTGCATATGCTCTTGGATCACTCTATCCTTTTTGTTAAAACTCTCATAATTGAATGGTGCTTGCCAGAACTAGAAATGAAAAAACCCAAAAGATCCCATGTAGACTGAGTATAAAGCCATGTTAGCAAAGCTTCCTCCAGAGGGCACATGCATCTGGCAATGTGCACACATACATACACACTAACACTTCACACTCTCCACTCACTCATTCACACGGAAAAACACAGGTAAACAAGATTCCCAAAAAATTTTAAGATAAACAACAAAGTTGATTGGCTTAGTTAGCACTTATTTAGCACTTGAGTTGCTCAGGAATCTAAGGCAATTAGCTTACTTACAAATACAAAATTATTCTCTTCTCTATGAGTAGAGATAAATGGTAAGCTATTGGTGCTTTTCCAATCTATTTTCAAGGCCCATTACAAAAATAAATCAGTGTGTCTTCTAATAATTCTAAAAACAGTGGGTGATAATTTTCTTAGTGTGATTTGAAACAAAAGAAATAAATGTCCGTATTTACTAAAATCTTGTTTTTAGTTACATTCAGGAACAAGATACAGTCCAGTTCTCCTTGGTGGAAATCAGCAGTCTATTTGCTAATTCTCTTTTGACTATAAAAAAATCTTCTGGAATGAAATGCATTGGCAGTGCAAAAAAAAAAAGAAAAAGAAAAAGTATAAAAATAAACTAATGATTGAATTAAGCATTCAAATAAGTTCTTTGCCAGGTTATCTGCAAGCACAGGACTCTACTGTCATGTTAGGATATACTTTAAGTACCACATTCTTATTTTCATCAAAGAATAAGATGCTGAGTGAGGACATCTTTTCTGGCACACAGCAAGGCTCAGGGATTCCAGGAACCACCCCCACAGCTCTCACTATACTCTGGATGGTAGCATGATTTGACGGCTTCAAAGACTAGAAAAGAAATGAGAGAAGAACACGTAAATTGGGTGGACCAGCTTTTCTAATCTTCACCCCTCATCACTAAAATGTATATATGAGGATTTTATTTCAACAATTTAGAAAAGCCCTGGCATTCTTACACATTTGGCCCATTCGATCCTATCCCACCACCACCCAAACGGTGGTCATTTGTTAAATGCCTGCTATGTGCGAGGTATGTTTTATGGAGTCTCTCTAATCCTTACAACAAAACCACTTTGTTTAAATTTTACAGGTAAAGAAACAGGCTCAAAAAGCATAAATAACATGTCTAAAGTCAAATAGCCAGTAAGTGGTAGAGTGAAAATTTGACGCCATTTATCTAAGCAAGAATCACTTAATTAAAAACACTTAGTCTCCCATCAGGGGATTAATGCATCCTAAAATGTTTTCAAGAACAGCACTGAAACAAATAGGATTTGTTCTTGATCCTATGTAACCAAGAAACCTAACAAGCATCCTACTTAACACAGATACATTATTGCCACTGCTATGGTGATATTTGTATTTTGTTGTTAAAATAAAACCAAGCAGGTCAAGGGGCATTTATTTATTTAATAATTGCCACCAGGATGAATTGGACAGTGATTGCTCCCCTATATAATTATTCACCTCTTCTTAGAAGCAGAAACGGGGTTAAGAAGACCACACCATTGGCCACCGGGGGTCACTGTTGCTCCATGGGTTCAGACTTGAATGCGGTAGAGTTAAAAATGCTCGTATCCTCTGGGAATAATCCAGGAGGCCTAAGGTTATCCCATGGATGTCAGAAGTTTAACCAAAGAAGCCTGGGTAAAATCCATTCCTGAGAAAATGCCAAATGGGACCATTAACATCCATGTGAGACATGTGGTTCTGTTTAGAGAGTGCCCTACAGCTCTGCTCAGCACTGAAGGACAGTCCTTTTTTCAGGTCCAGAATGTTTACATATTGCCAGAGTGGCAAGAACTTCTTCAGGAGAGATGCCATGCTTTTCAACATTAGTTCTCTCCAATGTCTCTTTTAGGGAGGTGAAATCAGTTTTGTTTTAAACACACTTAGAAACAGAAATTTGGCGACTTGTCAGAGATGACATGTCAATTCAGGAGTGGGATTTAGGCCAAAACTGTGACTTAAATTTCAGGATTTTGAACCATGTTTCTCATTACTCAGAGGCACCTCTGTCCCAGTGAATTGGAATTTTAATTTCAGACTCCTAAAACTTCAGTATGGGAAACTGCAACAAGCTAAACGGCTAAGGTACATACAAGTCAAGGGAGAAGCAAATAATACAGAAAGCTGGCACACTATAAAACACATAGGATTCTTTTTGGCAGAGAAAGGGCAATTCTGATTTGTCACATCTGCATATCTTAATTTTAATGAAAAATTTGTCCATATATTAGACTTCAACTTTATTGTGAGTGGGCATGAATTATTAAAAAATTAGTCTTAATGATGGACAACTGTTTTTCATTCTTTCTTTCTAGAGATTTTATGTTAAAAAGAATACTTAACTTCCAACGAATTAGCTTTGTAAAATAAGGTATTACATCCACTTAAGGAAAAGAAGTCTACTTTGTATCTCATGTGCCCTGTCTGCCTCATCAATAAAATCTGAGTGACTGACACAAAACTGTAATCAGCATTGCACAATAGAGATCAACAACCACTGTTATTCCATCAGGGTTGGCAATTTCCAAAGAACATTTTTGTAACCATCTACTTTTCTCTGCTGGTTTTTCTGAAGACTCGGTCATTCAAACAGCTTATGGCACTGCCTGAAAGGATTTTCTAAGCCATAGATTTCCCAACATTATCTTGTTATTATCAATGTTTTAATGACTCCTACAATATTGAAATTTCATATGAAGTGGATCTACTTAAGTAGATGAGGCCTCAATCAATAAATACTGCTGTGATTCGCTATTCCTCAGTGCCCAAAAGAGTGTGTGCTCTAGGGATGAATATATATACTTGCTAAGTGGGTGAAATACTCCCAAGAAATAGCATGACCTCCATTTTCCTTATTTCTGTGGAAATAATTCCTGTCAACAAAAATAAAAGTTTCTGTGCAAATGACCCGGAGTAGATATGGAAAATATTCATGGGTGTTTCCTAGGAAAATTCTTGTCTTTTTTTAAAGCTCTAACTCACAAATGAAAGATGCAGAAACTATGAGCAGTCTCTGGTGGGCTCACTGGAATTCTGGTGCAAGCCCTTGATTCTGGGGTGGTATGTCTTATCAGGAGCATCTCAGTTTTATAGGGAGTTTCCCTCTTTTTTACTCACTGTGAAATCCTCTGATAAAGCTGCCATTACCAGGAATAATTATGGCATATACAGAAGATCCATGCTGTAATTTGCTTGTTTGAAGTATATTGCCAGTTGATAATTTTTGTTTTTGAGTTCAGTTCATGTTTCTCATGACTCTATGTAACAAGAAATCTATTGATCACAAATGCAGATCTGTGTTATTTCCATGACTTATCTCATCTCTCTTTTTAATGAGGATGAAACATGACTTCAGCATTCATTTGTAATTTTTTGCTTAGGTAACACAGGACATCAAGATGTAGGATTTTTAGAGTTTGTCTTCATGACCAGAGATTGGAATTGGAAAGCTCAGGAAATTTACTGAGGATGTGTCATTTTGAACTCATTTAATGTGAATTTCTTCTTTATATAGGAGCTTGGTTCAAAGTGTTTAGATCTTTGCTGTCTAATTCTGTGTTTTTGCAATTTCTAGCTTTTCTACCATTCCATGCAAAAATAATTTCATTCTCCGAATTCTCGTTGGTTCTCTTGGATCTCTGTCAGCAACAATGGCTCAATCATTTTCATTTGAAATCTGTTTTCCATCTATGCTAAGGTGGTGAGGGAGGCAGAGGCATACTACTTGGCTTCGGTTATATGGGCATTTTTCATCTCATGGCAGAATTCCAGGGTCTCTCCCTGGGAGAACAGATTGACTGTAGGGGCTAGAAATAAAAAAAATCCACACTACTGTGTCTGTGAATGAAATCTGTAGTGGTCAGGCCTGCACCTGCCAAGCTGCACATGATGTCCTCGGGTTGAATTTGATTACAAATGCATTAGCCGGGGGAGAGTATGTCATCAGCTACAAGGCTTCATTCCTGACCCGGGCCGTGGGGTTTTGCTCCGCTCTTCCAGTCCAGCCCACATGGGTGTGATAGCCCAGAAACTATCTAATTGGAATCAGTGAAAGGGCAAAGCCTGGAATTTGGGAAAGGCAGAACACAGCTGTTCTGAATTACAGAACAGGTTGTCAACTTTTGCAGACGAAGGCCCTGCCATATAGAGCAGGCTTTTGCTCAGGAGGCCAAAAGGAAGAAGGGCCAGCAGAGGAGTCTGGGCTGGGAGAACTTTTCTCTGGGGCAAAATGTATATCTAAAGTCTGAAAGTTCTTTGGCGCTTCAGTTATTCCACATGTGTTTGTGCTGATCTGGTCAGAGACCTTATTCTCCCCTGTTGTTTGGACTGTATTTTTATTAAACTAGTTCACTCTGGTTACTCTGTGGGACACGTGCTGAGAACAGTGATGCTCATTAATTACCCTAATGTAGCAGCTTCATATTGTTTTCCGTTTCTCTTCCTTTGATTGCTGTACTGGTTGAAAGCCACAAAGCCTGGAAGGCTCAAAGGGAACCACTAGAAAGCTTTAAACCGTAAGCTGATCCAGGCAAGGTGAAGACAGAGAACGCCACGTAACAGCCAAACTTCCACTCTCAACTTGGCAAAAGGAAATCTCAAGCTCAGAGAGAAAAGTCCACACTTATCCCTGTGATGCCTCCCCAGAGTTCGGATGCCATTCCAAGTTCTGACAAATGTTGTGATGGGTTTGGTTGCTGCAGCCGGTGCTCTCCTGATTCAATTACTCTCCGAAGAAATGTTGTTGGAAGACCGTACAGGCTGTTGAACCCAAGGGGGAAGTCCTATTTTAGGCTTTGTCATGTTTAAAAGGGACTAGTAACATGTACAAAAGTTTTTCTTGTCTTACATCTTTTGTTCTCTTCATCCCTGTGTGGTCTCTCTTCAGTCCCATACACTTAGTGTTCTCTTCTCAGCCTCAACAATGGCTATTAATAACAATGTCAATAGCAAATATTTATGGAGTGCCTACTCTGTGCAAGGTATCCTACTACTTAATTTTCTCAGTGTGCTTATTATGTAGATACTATTGTTTTTATTATGTACTTGTACCCATTCTAAAGGTAAGAATAAAAATTGTTAAACTTATTTTATCAATATAAAGATTGATAGAGAGTTTGAGTAACTTACCCCCAAAAACTATAGCGGGCAAGAGGTGGAACCAATTCAAACCAAAAGGATTTGACTCACAGTTTTGCTATTTGAAGTGTGATTTGTGGACCAGCAGGATCAGCCACATCTAGAAGCTTCTTAGACAGGCAGAATCTAAGAATCTGAGCTGCTGGATTAGAACCTACATGGTGACAAAATCCCCAGGCAATTTGCAGGCACATTAAGGGTAAGAAACCCAGTTATGACCAAGTACACACATTTAGTCATTCTGCTGCACTCGCATGCTTTTCTCCTTAAACTTACTCACTGCTATTCTTAATTTGTTCCTCATACTTATTAAAATTAGTATTCATTAGATCACTGAGAACCTGTAATGAAGATCTACTGAAGCAACAGCAAGGTTTTTGAACAATAAAAGCACAGAGCCAGTAGGCGATGAGAGGGGCATGTTGGGGCAATCGTGGAGCAGTGGCAAGTGGGGATCAGGCTGGATTTCCAGAGTGGGGGTGCCGAAAAGCTAACTGATGAGTGATCATGGCTTCCTGGGTCCTGAAACCTGGAGTCAGGAGGGAAGAAAAAGTTCATTTCCTAGGCTGCTCAGAAAAAACTACAGCCTATGAGAATGAGAGGGATTATTTGGAAGGCTTAGAGACCCACTTATAATCAGGCATTCTAGGTTTAGAGACAGTTTGAATCCATTCTGCCTGTCAGTGCCACAAAGCCAGACACACTGTAAAAGATTCATCATTGCCTGTTTAGACTTGGCATCTCTGCTGTGTGTTTCTAAATGCTATCCCAGTTTGAATAAGTTTTGTTTCATCAGTGAAATGCCCTTTATGAATATTTAGGCAAGACAAGGCTGTTTATATGACTATAAATGTATATAATCCTTACTTTGTGTTTGGACTTGTAAAGCATGGAATCAACAAAAATCCTTTAGAAAGACAAGGTCTTAGAAAATGTAAAAAGCCTGTCCTTCTGAGATTTTCTAACACCAAAATGGGTTTTCAATCAAGCTCCTGGCCCTGAGGCTGACCTGATCTTGTTGAGCCAGACCTTTGCTTTTCGCTGTGTTACAGTTAGTATGCCAAACATCACAGGACTGGAATTGGTCACTCTTTGAGGCAAACGGTTTTTTTTCTCCATTATTACACAACAGCAAAAGTTGATTCACTTCAAGTTTTGGAAAAAACATAAAACCGGAAAACCCTAGCTCTACTCTTCCTCTAAGTTCTATTCCTGCAGCCACTTTTCATGTATAATAGGGATTCAAACTGTTTTGAGCTAAGAGTGAAAGTGTCATAATAAGCTTAACGGAAGGCCAGAGGGCACCACTGTATTTTGGTAACTCTAAACTCAAAGAGAACTGCCACTTGGCCTTGCTATCAAGATGGAAGTAGGACTGGGGAGGCTTCTGAGAATGTATTTTTCAGGATACTGAGTACTGATATGATAGAGCACAGTCCCTTGTTGATTTTGGAAGAGACACAGGTAAGCCCCGGTTGGTTGAAATGAGTCTTGGAAGAAGTTTACAGAGTTAACATATCCTATTCTGCCTCTCTTTTTGATGTTGATCAGGGAAGCAAATGAAATAAGCATCTGGTGGATTTCATGAGTGCGATTACCTGGCTCAACCCTGATCCTGACCCCGTGAGGACAATTCATCTCACAAGAAACAATCTACCAAAAAATGTTCTTCATCAGGGCATCAATCCAATTTGTTATTCCCTTTACTCCAATGACATGCACTCATTCTCTCAACAGCCCCTCCAAGATCAGTCTTCTACCATTTGGGGCTTGCTTATGTGGACAGGTATAGATACACACAGCTGAACAGACCAAGTAGCTGAATATGTAGTATGTTTGGAAGCAAGACAAAAACCATATTTTACACATACATTTTTTCTCATATCCTTCTTTATACCAATACTGACTTCATGTTACTTTAACAACCAGTAAAGAAAACCAAGCATAATCCTATTACCTATTACACTTCAGAATGCAATAAATAAGGGTCCAAAAGGATTTTATAAATGAAAACACCCACTCAACTTAGTGTGTCTTTCTCCTCTGTGGAAATAGAAAGTGCAGGGCAAGGAACAATGGCTACCTTTGGCATGGGAAACTGGCATGCTCCGGAGCAATAATAGGCATCAAAGGACTTAGGGGAGATAATCCATTCACTCCAGCCAATATCCGCAAAGTCCACTTTAAGGTATCGCCTGGCACAATTCCTAGGCTCGATCCATTGCTTTCTTCTTGCCTTCTTCAGGGTCTGTTCATCAAACTGGAGCGTCTGGCTCTTCTGGTGAGGTCCCTTTCTCTGTTTCTTTTTGTTTTTACTCTTCTCAGGGGGCTGAGTCTGAAGGGTCTTATAAGGCTTTCTTTCTTCCCATACCCCTTCTTCCTTATACTGATATTCTGCCCCAGGAAGCTCATTGTTCTGCAGAGGCAGCAGGACCCCAGTAGAGCGCTTCTTCCTCCGTTCCATAGAAAAAGCAGCCCTCATATGGCTATCTAGTTTTGGCACAGTTCCAGTGGGCAAATTCCGGTGTCCTTGCAAGCTTGACACCACACTCTCAGGCTCAGAAATGGCAGCGTCGTTAGCATACACCAGGATATAAGGCTCAGGAAAAGGTAACATCTTCTTTGGCAGCTGGTGTCCTTTGGAGGTAATGTTGAATCCTATAAGGAACTCCTCATTTTCCTTGGCCCTCCTCAAGAGTTGAGTGATGTCTTTCGATAGCCAGGACACAAAGTCTCGGTGAGGTGTGGCTACATCTACTGAAAGATGACACAGAAGTTGACTTTGGTTTCTGTTGGATTTAAGAATCCATGCAGAGAGATCAATCTGGATGTGTTTTCTCTGAGCATGATGTGAGCATCCTCGGGACACTGGACAACTCAGGCTGATATTTATTAGCTCTCCAATATAGAAATACAGTGTGGCAGATAAAATGTTTTCAGACTTGGTTAGAGAAGTCAAGTTAAAAATATGCAGTCCCTTGCTCTCAAGGGTTCCTAGGAAGGAAAAAAAAAAAAAGAAAAGAGTAAATGGGAGTAAACGAGATCCCTACCTCATACCATATACAAAAGGTAACTCAAAATGAATTAATGGCCTAAGTATAGAAGCCAAAACCATTAAATTCTTGGAAGAAAACATAGGGGTAAAATCTTCATGGCCTTGGATTTTGCAATGGATTTTTAAATATGACACCCAAAGTATGAGCAACAAAAGAAAAAAAAACAGATGTTGATAAAATAAATTGATAACATAGATAAAATGGACTTCATCAAAATTAAAAGCTTTGCACATCAAAGGACATTGTCAAGGAAGTCTGTACAAGCTACAGAATGGGGAAGATACTTTCAAATCATATATGTAGTAAAATCTAGTATCCAGTATATATAGGTAACTCTGATAACTCAACAACAAATAAGTCAAATAAACCAATTAAAAAAAACAGGTAAAGACAGATGGTAACTATACTTTTCATGATGAGCATTTCATAATATAAATGTCAAATCACTATGTTGTACACCTGAAACTAATATAATATTGTATGTCAACTCTTCTTCAATTAAACTTTTTTTTTAATGAGCAAAGGAATCAAATAGATGTTTCTCCAAAGTTATGCAAAAGGTCAACAAGGACATGAAAAAAAGCTCAGCATCAATACACATTAGGGATGTGTAAATCAAAACCACAGTGCAGTAGCAGTTGACACGCACTAGGCTGGCTATAATAATAAAAAACAAAATAGCACGTGTTAGCAAGGATGTGGAGAAATTGGAACCCTTTTATATTGCTGGTTGGAATGCAAAATGCAGTAGCTGCTGTAGAAACAGTTCGGCAGTTCCTTAAAAAGTTAAACAGAACTATTATGAGATGCCATAATTCCACTCCTAGGTATATAGCCAAATGTATTGAAAACAGGTACTCGAACAAGTACATGTACATGCATGTTTATGGTAACATTATTACAATAGCCAAAGATGAAAGCACCTCAATTGTCCATCAATGGTGAATGGATAAATGAATTGTGGTATATCTGTACAACAGAATATTATCCAGCTATAAAAAGCAATGAAGGAGCAATACAACTTATAAAGTGGAGGAATCTTGAAAACATTATGTTAAATTAAAGAAGCCAGGAACAAAAGTCACATATTGTTTGATTCCATTTATATGAAATATCCAGAACAAGTAAGTCTGTAGAGGCAGTATGCAGACTGGTGTTTCTCAGGGACCGGAGGCATGGAGGGATGGGGAAAAACCGCTTAATGGATATGGGGTTTTATTTTGGAATGAGAGCAATGTTTTGGAACTAGACTTGGTGATTGTGCAATATTGTGAAGGTACCAAATGCCACTGAATTTTTCAGTTAAAAATAGTTAATTTTATGTTATGTGAATTTCACCTCAATTAAACAAGAAGAGATAATAGGAGTAATTTTAAAGGCTAAAGAAAGATTAAAGCAAGGATCAGCCATTTTACTATAATTTGTTCTTTCCTTTACTGAAACACCATGAATGTGCAAAATCAGCAACACAGTGGTAAAGTTAGTGGTTGCAAGCTGGGTGCTTTGGCGTTTAATTATGAGATTACTTAGAACTGTTCCTGTAAATTTGGCACAGAATTGTAATAGCTTCTTATCAGAGGTGGTGTACAGCCTACTGGCTGTAAGCATTGGTAAAATTAGACTCACTTTGATTCAAGTACTGGCTCAGCCACTTTGGGCAAGCTAGTGTTCTTATTCATAAAATGGTGATAATGTCTTCACATCTGAGAATTAAATAAGATGTGTGCAGAACAGTTCATAAAGGGTCCAATAAGGGTTTCTTAACTACCATTATTATTGTTACAGTGTTGGTATTAACTGCACTACAAGATTATATCTTCTATCTGCTTTACAAAATTTAGGGTGCAGAATGAGGATGGGTAAGAAGACCATCTCAATATTCAGTACTGTATCTGAAAAAATAATCTACATGTTCAAAAGTGTCATAAATAATTAATGCTGTTGTGGAGCTTGTCTGAAGTTTATGACATTCCATGAACTTAAAAGTTGAATTTCTTCTATCAAAATTATTGAAACTGGTCAATCATATTTCCAATTCTTCAGAAGTGAGAGATAGTAATAGAACAAGACTGATTAATAAGGGCAGAAGTTGGTCCCTTCTCCTATGATCATCTGACAAGTTAGGGGTAAGACTAAGGTTAGACTCAAGAAACCCCCGTCTTGGAATGAGTCACCAGAGCCAGAATCCCTCTTCTATGCTCTTGTTCCATATACATGTTTGTTTCAGAAACATACACGCAATCATGAAATTAGGTTCTTGATCAAAAACATATTTCAGTAAAAAAAAATATTTTTATAAAGATGTGGAAACTTAAAATGAGTTCATTGAGTCCCCAAGCACAAGGGAAATGCAATGTGAAACATATTTTGTTCATTTTTAACATTGTGTGAAGGGAAAGGAGGAAACTGCCATTTGTGCACATTTGTATAATCCATGACACCAGTATAATATTTTACAGACATTTATAACAAAGCCATGGCATTGGGGTTGTTCAGGGACTCTAGCCCTAATTCATACCAGTCAGTGCAGAGTATACTTTTATGCAAACTTCATGTAGCAGATGAAGTTTAAAATGGAAGGAAGAGAAATCTCTGTTCTAAGAATGTGGCAATGGAATGACTGCCAAATCAAACATCCTGGCAGGGAAGATGTGAACTACGAGGGATGCGGGTGGCAGCATCTTAATGGGAAAGCTGCTTATACTCCTTTTCCCCACAGTTTGCTTTAAAATGTTTCCTTCTTTCAACCATGTTTCCAGACACCTTGCGACCTGCTGTTAACCAGCTTCCACACCTCTCTCTAATGTTCAATATCTTCTCATTGCCTGAGAATCTGCCATACTGCCTTTCTGATGGCTTCCATTTTAATTCAGTGCATTGTTTTGAAGTCAAGTTGCTGTGGCCCAGTACAAGCTCCACCACATTCTATAGCTGTCTTCAGGCACATGACCTAAGCTCTTTAAGTCTCAGTTTGCTCATCTGTAAAATGAGCCCAATCAGTAGTGCTAACTGAAGAGTGTTGTGAGAATTAATCGAAAGAATGCAGGTAAGTACATAGCATAGATGTAGCTCTGGGAGTAAGGGGGTTCCCCAACTGGGGCAAGTTCCTTACAAATCCAGCAAAACCAAAGGAGGACAAGGAGAAGGGCAGGTTGGGTTATAGGGTTTTTATTGCTTGCAGCTCAGTGTCTTGCTTGGTGTTTTCAGCCCCCTATCACTTGACTCCCCTGGTCCACTCCCAAGCCCTTCCTCTCCAGCCCCCAACCTGCAAGCTCACAGTGACCATTCTTCTGTAGCATGTATGCTCTCCCACACCTGCCCCTTTGGGAGGGAATTCCATGGACAGTCCCTAGTGACTGGTGGGCACCAGACCAATTAGGTACCAGGAATGGAGGGAGGAGAAAATGGCCATTTTCTCTCCACCCCTTGACCCCCATCAACCAGAGACTCTGCAGTGGTAAACATCCATTGATATGTAAATAGACCCTTACCCGCATATCACTATAGAGGTCAGATGGAAATTCTGGGTTGAAACTTCCATTTACACCACAATAGAAAACACTCAATGAGTATCGCTGACTAGAATGCACTCTCCAATATGATAGTGATTAGCCATTTAAGTTTGAATTGAGATGTGCTGTAAGTATAAAACACACACTGAATTTCAAAGACTTAGTATGAAAGTGAATGTAAAATATCACATTGATATATTTTATATTACTTGGATGTTGACATGTTAATTGGATACCTGGGGTTAAATATTGTGATATTATCAATTTATAATAAGAAATATATTTTTGGTCTTCCTCACTATTTGTGGCAGAGAGCTCCTAAAACCTTTGGAATTTCCTAAATGTTGAGTGCTATAAAGGTGTCTTTAGTGATGTTACTGAGGTGACTTTGAGGTCAGGTAAAGATGGGGCTGGTTGCCATGGGAACGAACCCTTTAACTGGAGGGTTGGAACTTGTAGTCCCATCCCCCTGACCTCTGAGAAAGGGAAAAAGAGACTGGAGGTTGAAGCCATCACCAATGGCCAATGATTTAATCAACTGTGCCTATATAATGAAACCTCCATAAAAAACCCAAAAGAATGGGATTTGGAGAGCTTCCAGGTAGGTGAACACATGGAGATTTGGGGAGAGCAGTGTGCCTGGAGAAAGCACGTAAACTCTTTCCCCACACTTGCCACACACATCTTTTCCATCTGGCTGTTCCGAAGTTACATACCTTTATAGCAAGTTATTAATCTATCAAGTAAACAGGTTTTTTGAGTTCTGTGAGCCACTCTAGCAAATTAATCAAACCCCAGGAGGGGGTTTTAGGAACCTCTAATCTGTAGCAGGTTAGTCAGAAGCACAGGATATGACCTGGGCTTTCCACTGGTGACTGGAGTCTGAAGTGGAGGCAGTCTTGTGGGACTCTGCTCGTTACCTGTGGAATCTGATGCTAACTCTGGGTAGATAGTGTCAGAATTGAGTTGAATTCTGACCCCATTCTGGTGTCCACGAATTGCTGATTGGTGTGGGGGACTGCCCATCCCTGACCCACATTGGAATTGGGTGTAGAACATTTTAAATATAAAATATTACTAAAATTAATTTCACCTGTTACATTTCATATTTTAAAATGTGGCTACTAAAATTTTTAAATCACATATGAGGTCACATTTGTGGCTCAAATTAAATTTCTGTTGGACAGTGGTGGTTTAGAATAGCCAGTTTTGTACTCATATAGTCCGAAAGGAAGAAAAAAGATTTATTTTGCCAAATGCAGTGAATAAGTAGGATTTTGCTAGATGTGAATATGCCAACCAAAAAAGCAAATTGAGCAAAATATTCCCTTCTTTGAATGCAATATACCTTCCTTTATCAAGGACATATTATTAAGTAAAGATAATTTTGGTGGTTATTTTAAAAATTTTCCCTCCAGCTGTAGCTAATTTGTTCAATCTGAAGTCTAAGACCTGCTTTAAAATAGAGTCAAATGGGCAGTTTAGCAACAGTGTTTATGACATAGCAATTACATACTTAGCTTCAATTGTGTTATTTGTGTGCTATACATATACATCCACTACAACCAATGAAGAACCAGAACCAAAACAAAACAAATGTTTTACTGTAACAAATATGAGCTGAACAGCTACTATTAGGTGCTGGACCCTGGGGCTGGGCCTTAGGGCTGCACACATGGCCACCCCTGTCCACACTGTGGCAGGAGGACAAGGCTAATTAGCAACATGCAGGTAGCTACGCTGTGGGGATGTTACTTGCTGTCATTGCTCTTGGAGCACAGAGAAGGGAGTGATTTGCTTTGCTCATGTAAGGGGAGGTGGGGGACACAGGGAAGAGGTAAACTTTCAACCAGATTTTTAAGAATGAAGGGAAGAGGAAGTATTGGGAAGGGAATGGAAGGAGCACATTCTAGCAGTCTGCAGTGCTGGCTATCTGGAAGCTTTTGCATAAACAAAATTTACAGCATCTTAAATAGAAACTTACACAAATATCCCAAATTAACCTAGTTATTTGAAGTCCTAGCAGACATCTAAGTTGCCTAAGTTCAGAAAAGGAATGGCCAGTTCACATTTAGCTCCTAACTAAGGGTATTATTTGCCTGGCACTTGGTGCTTTTGCCATTTCCACCCAGGCTGGGAAACACATTCCCTCTGCCTTAGATTCCCTCCCCCAACCCCTTTTTAAACAGAAAGCTAGAAGTCTCTGCCATTCCACAAAACAGTTCTTGACTTCTTTAGCCTATACTTTAATTTTTGCCTTCTCTACTTAATTTCTGTGCAGGTCAGCACTCTCTTCCCAAAAACAACCGTACAAATACTTAATATTTACAATGGACAAAAAGAGTAATCAGAAAGTTGTATGGAGTTGAGCAAATGACTCTAGAAGAAAAAAATAAGAATAATAAGATAAAAATTAAGGTAAACACTTCCCTGCAAGTTGAAATATATGCTGATAATTTCCAATCACTGTCAAGCTTTTTTTTTTTTGATTCTATAACTAAATTTTCAAATCTGTGTCTTCCCATATTTAAGAACAGGAATTTTTCAGTAGCCTTTTCTTGGTTCCCCATGAGTAGAACAGATTTATCTATGGACACAGCTAGGTATGTTCAAACATCAGTGAACAGAAAGTGCTGTAGTGCTCACTTTTTCTGTTCTTCTGAAATATTCTGATACCTATTTGGAATTATTGAATCAGAACCTGAGGTATACTTTCTGATTAATAGAAATAAACTGATACAATAATAATATAAAAACCAGTATGGGTTTTACTGGGTTACAAAACAATAGCTTATGTATTCTTAGGCTGTTCATAGTCTTCAGGTCCTAGGAAACTTTAGCTGTATGCTACGTCCATCCAGTTATATCTAGAGTTGCTTACTTAATTCTGAATGTTCTTATTTTAACCACTTTATTGATACAGAAGAAAGAAACTATCAAAGTAACCACAATGTTGAAGGGTCTGGAAACCATCTCTTACAACTTTGAGTTTAATAAATAGAGAATACATGGCTTGGAGGAAGAAAAAAGAATGGTTTAGCAATGACATGAGAATTTTTGCAAATACTTGAGGGGTTGCCAAGAGATCTGAGTTTTTTTTCCAATGTCAAAAATGAGAATGAGGTCTAAAGGTGAATTTTAAGTTTAGGTAATGACTTTCCAAGTGTCTAGCCTGACAGTGAGACCCTCTATGGGACTGGACAAACAGAAGACAGCCAGTCATAATCAGGATTATCACAGGAAAATCTCTTTATGGGGGAGCAACTAGGCAACCTCTTAGATTCCTTGCAAGGAGCTACAACAGGCTTTATTTTCAGTTCCCAAGGAAATGTTTTTTATGACAAAATATAACTACCAATAGGTGGTGCTGTTTTCTCACTGTTTGCTGGCACCAGCACAAGCTTGCATTTTCCTTGCTGAGAATACATCTACTGAAGTCTAGTTAGGATTTGCCATTGCATTACAGTCTTATTTTGAATTTTTTAGAGTCATAATATCTGTGAATTGAAAAGATGTTTATAATTCAGGTGACTTTCTGAACAAGCCAAATTTCCCTTTTCATACCTATTAGGACTTTACCTGCTGCTTGTCCTGGAATGCTTTCACCACCCTTGTTCCCCTCCATAATCCAGATTTGTTTTTTATGGCAAAGCAGAAGCCCCACCTCTTGTGGCAAGCTTGTCATGACAACCCACTCCGGTTTGGACCCTCCCTCTGTTCCTATTTTCATTTTATTGTTTCTCCTTCCTGAACTCCTTAAAGACATAAGACCATAAACTCCTTAAAGACAAGGCCCTGTAGTAGTTGTATCAGACTTCTCAGCCCCTAGAATAGGGCTGAACTCAGGCTGTGCTCAGTAAATGCTTCTTTTATGAATAAACAGGTTAAGTCTAACCTATGTATGGTAGAAATGCAAAAACAAAGGGCCACAGAAGTTAGCCAGCTAGTTAGCATTGATTTTGGAGAGGAACCCAGGTATTCTATTACCTATATAGATTTTTGGGGGGAGTTAGGTTATTAGATAAGGGCGGAAGATTTATTTCTGTTTTCCTCTAAAAAAGCAAAGCACTTGTACCTATTACGACCAAAGACACAGGAAAGTGTGGCTTGGGACCCACTGTACTATTGCAATGGTTTAGCAAGCCTCAAGGAGTCGCTGAGGTGGTGCCCAGGGAGTGGTAAGTGGAAGTTCACCTTCATGCTAGCCCACACAGAAGGTTTTCAAAGGGAATTAGAACATACAATGGAAAGCTTTCTATGTAAAGTCTGATTTTAAAACAAATAGACTAAATGAAATCTTGATGATTAGTTAAATCCCCAGAAAGCAGGGAAAACATTTTAGTCATACAGAAAATATGTAACTCAGAACAATTCTTTTTCCCACTTCTTTGTCAAACAAAGTACAGCTGCTAGAGATGACAGAGGTGCCTAGGATAGGGCACTATACACCCATAGCTACAGGCTGAGTCCTTGCTGCCCATTACTGAGTCAGGACTGCAGTTTCCCTACGGCATCTTCAGCTTTCAGGCAAAGGCAAGTTGGAGAGTTTCTAAACACAGCACAAAGTCATAGAATTTTATTTTTCTTGCAGAGTCCCAGTCAAAAGACTGAGTTTTATGGAATCTCAAAACAACCGTTCTCTGTGTCCAAAGTAAAAGATGACCAGAGATGATACAATGTGTATTTTTCTAGAATAGCAAAGTGTTCATTAATCAGTTTATCTGCTCTTTACCTCCACCCAAGGGCATTCCTAGACTGTGAGCTCTTGGGGGGCAGACCCATATCCTAATAAATCTCAGAACTCCTAGTACTTTGCTCAGTCTAGAGCATTTATATCTTGAAAAATATTTGTTAAATTTGTTGAATGAACAACTGTGTAAACTTACGAGATTCAGAAGTGTTTCCTACTCAACACCAAGGTAAAACACTTTAAAGTAGTGTCAAGTTTCCAAGGCCAGAAAAGGCCCTTCTTGGGTGTAAGTACCATATGGAGTTTCCTTTCAGTTCATCAGAATAGAAGCATTATTAGGACAGTTGTATATGAAGAAGAATAGTATGGCCATTCAACATATATGTGGTAGAATGCCTTCTGGGAGATTCTTTCATGGTAAGTTTATTTTTAAAGGATTCTTTGCCTGGCTGATAGCTTTCCTAACATCTTTTTTTTTTCCTTCCTTTTTTTTCTTTCGGTATCATTAACGTACAATAACTTGAACATTATGGTTACTAGACTTCCTCTATTATCAAGTCCCCCCCACATACCCCATTACAGTCACCGTCCACCAGCGTAGTAAGATGCTATAGAATCATTACTTGTCTTCTCTCTGTATAATGCCCTTCCTGTGTGCCCCGCCTCCCGCTACATTACGTGTGCTAATTGTAATGCCCCTTATTCCCCTTCTCCCTCCTTGCCCACTCACCCTTCCCAGTCCCTTTCCCTTTGGTAACTGTTAGACGATTCTTGGGTTCTGTGAGTCTGCTATTGTTTTGTTCCTTCAGTTTTTTTCTTTGTTCTTATACTCCACAGATGAGTGATACCATTTGGTACTTGTCTTTTTCTACCTGGCTTATTTCACTGAGCATAATACCCTCTAGCTCCATCCATGTTGTTGCAAATGGTAGGATTTGTTTTCTTATGGCTGAATAATATTCCATTGTGTATATGTACCACCTCTCCTTTATCCATTCATCTACTGATGGACACTTAGGTTGCTTCCATTTCTTGGCTATTGTAAATAGTGCTGCAATAAACATAGGGAAGCATATGTGTTTTTGAAACTGGGCCTCCTGCATTCTTAAGGTAAATTCCTAGGAGTGGAATTCCTGGGTCAAATGGTATTTCTATTTTGAGTTTTTTGAGGAAACTTCATACTGTTTTCCACAATGGTTGAACTAGTTTACATCTCCACCAGCAGTGTCCTACTATCTTTTCTTATCTAGTCCCCAGAACATCTAATTCAGCTCAACTGAAATATTTATTGAGTGTTTACTATATGGCAAACTATGCCAAGTCCTCAGAATACCAGGATGAAATGAGATATTCTCTTTGCCCTCCAGAGACTTGTTTTATAGACCCCTGATCCCATCCTCCTCCTTCTAGCAAATCTATCAGGCCCAAATTCTGCTGCTGGGAAAGAAGAGTAAGAAGTCTTTATTAACTTACTTTGATATCCCCTCCAGGGCAAAAACTGTCATAAAGCCAGTAATATACCTTCTGAAGTGAAAGAAGCATACTATTATATAAATTAATAAACCATTTGCCCAGTGAATGGTCCAATAAGAGGGACAAAGGAGACCCGGACTAGCATGTTAATCAATCTTAGATTTCAGACACTGTTTATAAGATACTCAGAACTCTAGGGACATGGGCATAGAGCCGTGTGTCCCAAACATGCAATGAGAATCATCTCAGCAGCTTGTGAGAGCAGAGATTTCTGTGCTATGCTTGCAGAGTTTAATTCAGATGGCTTCGTGTAGGCTAGAGAGTTTCTAACAAGGAGATGCTGTTACTGCCAATCTAGGGACCATACTCTGAGAACAACTAACTTCAAGAAATCTTTATAAAAAGGTGCAACCCTGCTCCATTCAGCCACCAAGGTTAGGAACAAAACAGTAACTTCTTGAATGTAAGTTTGGGAGACCACAGATTGTCTTACAAGAGGACTACCACTTCTCTGTGTTCATGGTGCCACTGAGATAGGTCCTTTGTGCCATGAACAAGGCACATGATCGACACTGTAGGTGATTCTAAGGCTTTGTGGGAAGTTAGAGAGAGGTAACTGTCAAAATATTAAGAATATATTAAGCATATTTCATTTATATAGAGCTTCTAAACCTTTAATACATTTTCACATTCATTTTGTCAATTGAGTTCACCATCTTTCTGTGAAACTGGCCAGTAGATATGACTTAACTCATTTGACAGATGAAGAAACTGAGCCAGCCATATTAGAAGACATTATTAATTAGTGGTTCAGCCAAGATTATAGTTTACGTCTCTTAACTCTAAGCTTCAAATAATAAAAAAATTGAAACTCTAGGAGTCTCTTTACTAGAAAACCGTTTACCTTAACCTCTGCCCAAGTGCAGCCATTACACTCAACTCAAACAGTCTTTAGATTAATTCAATGCAAGAATTATTCTCTGAAGAAAAAGCAAATAAGATCATGGTGAGTCTCACTTATTTTAACTGTAAAACCAGAGGACTAGACAAAGAACCTTGCATTTCTACAACTATTGGGTGCAATTATTTTATAAAAGGAATGTTTAACAGAATCTTACTCAGTAAGGGAAGAACTTACTAAAGCTAGTTATACAGTCGGATCAGTTTGTTCAGACACTTTTACCCATAGTGTGCCCAAATAAAATCAAGGCACTGAATTTACTGTCATTCTGTTGCCAAGAAAAAATGTATCTTAAAGGAAGTAGATCAGTAAACACACCATGGTCAATTGGAAATTTTCTGGATTTCTAAATATATTCCATATATGAGGGTTCTTTAATTACACTGTCATCATTTACTACTGTCCAAAGAAGATATTTTCCTGGTATATTTTTGTCACTTGATTAATGTTATGTCAATGTATCTATTACAAAATTCTATTTTTGTGAGTTCATAACATAATCATAAAAAAATCCCTCTGCACTGAAATTTGGCATAGGAAGTTTCAAGTTAAAGACTATTTGTGATGCCAAACTTTGTTCCACTACCATCACCAAAATAAAGCTATTAAGATACTGATTACTAGGGTATACAAATTGAATAGATGGGAATCCATCAAAATTTGAGGAGTAAACAGGAAGTATACACAAAGTTGCTCAATAATTTTCACTAGGCTTTTTGATAGGTATGATTTTATTGCATCTAATAAATACAATTGGGGATTTTATAAAGTATTTGATAGGTGCTATGAGTAAATGTATCTTTAGTCAAGGCACTGATGATAAAACATTAACAAAGTGATGTGGATGATCTCTAGTGAATTTTTCCACAAATAAATAATTAAAATAATAAATATGAACCCTATAGAAGAAAACAGTGAAGGAAAATTTATAAAGAAAAGGGAAAACAAAGTTTAACAGCAGGTTCTAAAATTACACTGAGAGAAATTTAAAACATGAAAGCAGGAAGATGGTGCAATGCCAATGAGACCCAAGTCCAAATAGTAACAATGTGAAAAGCTATACTGTGATAGGTACTAAACGAGAAGTGAGAAATTAAATAATTTTCAGTTGTGATATTCACTTAAATTTTGTATATCTTCTTTCTTGAGAAATTTGAAAGACTCTGAACCAGTGTTTCCCTAACCAGGTATCTTGGAACCACATTTCTCTAAAATGCTCTCCTGGGGAGAAAGTACTCCACTCTTAAGAGAACTCAGTAACATGTAAAAGCCCTGAAAAGCACAGCAAAGAAAAATGATAATTTTTTCCAAACTCTTGACCATGGAATCTAATTTTATGTGGCACCTGCTACAAAATCTTCTCCTAGAAAATCAGATCAGATTATTAGAAATATTAGATTTTGAGATGAGTTTAGTATGTTTGAAAAATCGTTTCGCAAATAGGCCATATTTCTTCTTTCATATAGGAAGGAGTTGGGACTTGCTTTCTTTAAAGCCTCTTCCAAATACAAAAAACTGTATTATTCCAAAACGCTTAACAGCAGGGTTGACATTCATGTCCCTGCTTGTTTTTTTAGAAAAATTGGTACCAGGTCAAGTAAGTGCTTATAAAACCACTGCTTAGACAAAATGTATGTAACCGTCTGAATATATTCTTAATTATGTATAGATTTTTAATGTGCAAATATTCCCTGAGTGAATTATCTGCTTAGGGGATATTTTCATTGACACTTGTAGTCTCTTGGTCTCTTTGAATGTGTCTAACTATACTAAAAAGATAAATTTAAATTATTTTCTATGTAACTCATTCTCTTTCTCCTTTCTATTAGCATGGATAATCTAGAATTCATGGTATTATGGATTCTTAAATGTCAGAGATTGTAAAGCTGTCTTGCTTATTATAGTAAAAACTTCATTAAGAGCTATCATGTATTCAAAGTAGTGTGTAATTCAAAGCAGCTGCACATCCAGCTCCCCCTCTCCAGATGTACTATTGTCCTTTGAATAAAAACATCAGATAATCTAACGACTCTTTAATTTCAAGTCTGTTTCTAAGTGCCAGGCATTTCAAGGTAACTATTCTTTAATAAAGTTATTACAGCCAGCCATCAAACCCATCCAAACTGATGCTTTCCCATTGTCCCATGTGTTTTACAGGAATGGCCCCATTGAAATGATCATTCAGCCCTTAATTATATATTTCCCAAAGACTTGCATTTTAGCCTTATACTTCAGAAACATGTCAAGTGATAATTCCTTATTTTTAAACGATTTTGGTCATAGTAGGAAAGAGTTATTGAAGGAAAACATTCACTTTTGTGACCAGATTTCCTCAGTTTTCTTTTATCTATGAAGTCTGTGATTTTTGTAAAAGGTGACACATATCCACTGAAATGCAATCTTTTTGTAGTTATGTGTTATAACTTAAAATAATGATAGCTTCCTAATGAGAATATGTGTCAGTTGCTTAAGAGGTTAAACTTATGATTAAGAAAAATATGATGAAGTGATTATGGGAAAAATGAGAAACTAATGAACACAAAGTATGTGTCTTAAAGGATCAAGCCAGGAGAAAATCCCATTTAAAATCTTCTTTTCTGTACATAGTAGCCAAGGATAACTTAAACTAAGGTTGAAATAAGAGCTGATTTCATATCCCTCTTGTCTTCCTTCAAGAGGGTGTGTTTTTATAAAGCTGAACTTCTCTGTCATCAATAATTTTGTATATTACCTTTTACAAAGGGAAAGATAAAACCTTTATGTAAACTCTTACACATCACAGAAAAACTTACGAGTGTTCCAAACTTTTGGGTTTGGCGCACTATCTGCATAGCGTTGAGGGACGAGAAAAGGGGTTAGCAGAAAGTGTATTTAGGATGATTGCCGCCCACCATCAAGTAATGGTTTAAGTAGAAAGTAATCAGAGGGAGACCACAGCAGCTAAATTTCAACCAAAGATATTCTAGGTTTAGAACAATAAATAATTTTAATCAGGTATGTTCCAAGGAGCAAATAGAGCTCTAAGGCTGTAACTCAGCCTGAATAAGCACTAGAAAGTTTGCCGGATCAGCAGCCCCTCCACATATACAGCGTATCACCTGACCTTCTGTTAAAATCTGTAACATTGTTGGTACAGAAAAGCCCATATGTTGTGAAACCTAAACACTACGGACTAAAAAACACATTTATTAATGCAGACAGCATCTTTCACCCATATCAGAGCATAGGTCATTAGATGAAGGGTGTTACGGAAATGCTGGTATGGGTAGAGGAGAGGGACCCTCACGAATGCCTTAGCACCTTCCTGAAGTCCTGCCTTAGCAGAGCCAGACTGCCTTATAATGAGGTCTTTTTAGTGCATTGGTAACTAAACACTCTTGGAAGGTGTCCAAAGTGAACCACCTCTCCAGGAGGCTCCAATGTAGTAACATGACACTTAGCTTCCTCAAAAAACAGTGTCTACATTTGATGAATAAGTCATTAAGATAGCCTCTAGGATGCTAGACTACTTTTCTTATCAGGGCACACAGCCTTGTATACATGCTTCAAGCTGCAATTCATCATTTAAAGGGAACTTCTGGCATCTGTATCAGAGTTTCTCATTTAATAGTATTAGACTACAGTGAGGCTGATGAGGGACACTCTGAAATTATAATGTACTCAATGAGTTGAGGCCAAATAGTACATGGGTCTGAGTTATTCAAATCCTTAGCCATCTCCCACTTATAGTTCACTCAGCCTTAAACAAATGTACAAAAAACTACATAATATGCATGAATGAAACAAACTTGCATTGTACCTCCAAATTTTGTAATTCATAAATAATGAAACTTGTTGATACAAAAAATACTATTCATCTCTTGGGTGCCCCAGTGACTCCCTAGGAATATTACCAAGAAAATCAGTATCCAGCTAAGAGTGAGTTGGGGGTCTTCATTATTGCCACTTGCCATACCTGCCCGACTTCCTTCCTCATGCCACCCTCACCCTGCTCCTTCATGGAGCTCTGCTGTCAGAGCTGCAATCCAGTAAACAGGGCTTTCCCTGGTGTGGCCCGCTGTCAGGACAGCCTCCTCAAGTGACTGGCACACTGTGGATAACCCAGAGCAGGTTTCTGTTTCCTCAGCAGAGGCAAACTGCTTACAGATTTTGCTCATGCTTTTAAGAAGAAAGTGAAATCTGGCTCAGCTCAGACTCAAGCTAAAGACTTCTGCATTAGAAAGCATAATTCACATTTATTGTAAATGTCATTACGCCTATGAGCTCTGGAGTGTATTTGCAGTGTCAGCCTAGGCTTTCCTTGATGGATGCATTAGTTTTCCTCTTTCCAGGAGTCCTACATATTAAAGCGTTGGGAGATTTCTTTCTAGTGTTTCTGACAGAATTGATAGAGCATGAAGCCTGGTCTCCTTACTTGAAGATTGTTGGCTATTTTTCAACAGTTCACTGAAGACAAGTTTTGCAGTTACATTTCCCTTTACCATGAATGTAGTGAACAAAAAAGCCGACTGCATCCTCGGTGCATATAGACCGAGTTAGTGTCCAAAGAAACCTTCCCTCAAGCTGTTAGCACAAGGGAGACAGGTTGTTAGTATAAGTTACTTGTTTCACCACAGAGGCCAGGAGAAACCTTGTTAAGTCATGAATTTCAGTCTGTGTGTTGAAAAATGGGATGAGCAGATTTTCATCGGCAGATTTCAAGAGGTGTTTACATTCACGTCTGCTCCTCCACACCCCCAACCCCTCCCAGGGTGGATGGCACAACCGCTGTTTGTCCAGATGGGTTTTAAATAATCCCAACACTCCGAGCACCTGGTTTAGTTTGTGTGTTTGCCACCAAGGGACTATCAAGTAGAAAGTGTCAAATACAGCAACACAGAGGACTGGAGTAAGGGGATGCGACGTCTGGAGAAGCGACTGTCTAAGAGGTGTGGGGAGGTGGTCTAGTTCAAGTTTGACTCCCCTCTCTGGTGCCGTGGGGTTGGCATAAAATGACATCTGCTTCTGGGTAAATATGGCTAAATTTCAGTCCGAGGGAATTACTGTAGACCAACTTAAGTATCAGCTGAAGGTAACCCAGAAGTGCTCCAGACACCCAGGGCAGGGGTAGCCCCTTTCCTTTCTCCCCGCAGCTCCTCTAGTCGATGCTCTCCGCAGCCCGGCGCCCTTCTCTCCACTCTTCCTATACTTCGGACTCTCAAATTTGGCTTATTGGCTAGCGAAACGCGCGATGTGGGGCTGGGTGGGCAGCAACGGAGAGGGAGGGACGGTCTCCAGCTAGCACTAAAGAGCACTGGGCAGCCGAGGAAGCTGTGGGGGCCCCAGGACAAACCTGCAGCGGGAGCGCGGAAAGGGGCGCCTCGGGCACTCACCTGCTGCTCCAGCTCGAAAGCTGCGAACTGTGTTTCCTTCGCGCAGGGGCCGCAAGCCCCGCTCCGAGGACCCTGGTGTCTCTGCCGCCTCGGCCCTGCCGCCGCCGCTGTACCTGTCATAGAGCCGCAGCATGTGCTCTGACACCTTGTCGTGTGGCTGCAGCACGGGGTCAAAGCCACCACCTGACGGGCGCTCTCCTGGCACAACCCTGTAGAGCTCCGGGAAACGCTGCTTCAGCCTCTCTCCCAGCGTCAGGCTCCCGCACAAGCAGCCCAGCCACAGCCAGAGCAGCCTGCGCGCCTCAGCCATGGCGAAGGGCCCGGTGCGGCGCGTCCGCTCCCTGCGTCGCCGGGGGACAATCCGAAGGCGCGAACAACCGGCAGCAAAGCCGAGGGTAGAACTCCGAAACTCCAAAGAAGCCGGGGCGAGGGCGCCGGGAACCCCGGACACCGCCTGAGCAAGACAGCGCCAAGCCCCACTTTCTGCGCTGGCCGCTGGAAGACCGGCAGGTGGGCTCCTCCCGGGCAGCGGCGCGGACCCCACGAGCGCTGGGCGCTGCAGCCGCCCTTCTTGCTCCTACGCTGAGGAAGAGCTGAAGTCGCGCCGTGTGTGGCCGGGGTGTTTGCAGGGTCTGTCTGTAACCTCCGTCCCCGCTTTATTTTCCGGACACCCCGGGCCCAAGCGGCCCAGCTGGGGACAGGGACTAGCGCTGCGTCGGGCGCAGGGCCGGAACGGTGCGCCCAGAGGTCCGGAGGCGCTCGCTGGCCTTTTCCAGGGATTGGAGCAGCCGCGGAGTGGCCGGTCGGAGTTTTGAGTGTGAACGTGTGTGTGTGTGTGTGTGTGTGTGTGTGTGTGTGTGTGTGTGTGTGTGTGTGTGTGTGAGAGAGAGAGAGAGAGAGAGAGAGAGAGAGAGAGAGAGAGAGAGAGAGAGAGAGACTGACTTGGTTCTCTCTGATATGTCCAGTCCGCAACCAGTCTCGCCCGCGCCCTCGCCAGCAGCGTGGACCCTGCTGTAGCCAGGAGAGAGGGGAAGGGGAAAGTAACCAGCACACCAGCAGGGGGAGGGAGAGCTGAGGAAGTAGGGGTGGGGTGGTGATGGAGAGAAAGAGAAGATTGAAGAAGAAGGAATGGGTAGGATGGACGTTAAAAAAAAAAAAAAACCCTTCAGGAACTTTGGCTGTCAGGAGCGCAGGGGAAAATAGAGTCCAACAAAATCAAGACGTGAGCACCGTCCTCGCTGCCTTTCCTTGGGCCTCTCCTGCTGCAGGTCTCCGGCACCTGCTCCTGGCTGCCACCCGCTCCTGTCTGAGAGCTTACCCATCACAGCTCCTTCTCTTCTGAATCTTCACTTTGCATTTCCCTCAGGAGAGAAATATATGAAAGTCAATCCCATCTTAACAACAAATAAATGAACAAACAAACACACCACAAACACCCACCCCACCCTTCATTCTCCCTCAAGTTTTCTCTGCAGGATAGTGGGTGGTGGTCAAACCCAAGGGCTTCTGGGAGACCCCGGAGGCCAGGGCAGGCTCTTCCAGTTGCTAACTTGGAGATCCTTACTCACCTTTCTCTTCTTGGCTGAAAAATGGAGATGAAGTTCCTAGCTAACATTTTCCCCCACGCTTATCATGCCTTGGGCATTCATTGTTCTATATATTTCATGTGTATTAGCTTTAAAGAATTTTCACAAAGAAGCCTATTTTACAAGGAAACTGAGGCAGAAGGACACTCAGAGATGGCAAAGGTAAACTCCAAACTCAGGGAGTCTGAGTTCTGAGCTCAAGCCCTTAATCACCACAGTATTAATAATGAAATTAGTATTTAAACTGAAGTTTCAATGTGACAATTCATGCAAATATTCTTAGGACAGTGTCTGGCCTGGTGCAGTAAAGACCCCAGTAAATGTCTGTTGCAGCCATCAGTTCCCTGTGTGGGAACTGTAGTGGGTTCATAGAAAAGGAGATAGGCTCGGGGACCACACTGGGCTTCCAAATCAGTTTCTTTTTTGAAGGTGAATCATACATGCCTATTAGAGGTTTGTTTGGATGAAATCAGAAAACAGTGCTAAAATGACAGGCATGTTACTAGCCTTTAGGAGGGCTCAATCCCTTTTTATCCCTAATTCATCTCAAATGTAGACTACAGACTTCTCAACCCACTGAGGTTTGGATTTTGCCTTTAGCCACCCCCAGAACTGTTCTGCAGGCACTCACACATACTTCAAGGGTGGTTACGACGATTAAATGAGATCATGTGTGTGATCTTTGCTTGGCATAAAGAACATAATAGCTTTTGTGATTAATAATGAAGACTCAATTGCAAAATTCAACAGGCCCTGAAACTCTCTCCCTCTCTGATTTTCCCCTGTGATTCTGTGGTTCTTTCTGCTCTCCCTCAGTTCTGTGGGCTGCCTCCTCTCACTAGGCCTGCCTCCAGTGCTCCTCACATTCTTATACTCCACCCTGGGAGGATGCCAGAGTGAGAAGAAAAATTTGCTTTGACCTTTAAATACATAGTTCCAGGTCTCTCCAAGCCCCCGTCTGCTCTGCCACAGTTGCACCCTCTTCCCCTTTGAAGCCATCCCTTGGACTCCAACAGAGTGCATACCTCTATTGCTCCTTCACTGTTCTGTCCTGGACATCGTCCTTCCTTTGTGGAAGCTGTGTTGTGGGTGCCAGGGCTGATGGCAAGTCCCCGAGGGCCAACATTACTTCTTCCTGGGTGTATGCGTGCTCCCTCCCCTGTGCTTCTGCTTTCTGATTTGAACCACAAGTATAAACCCATCATTCCTGTCTCACAGGGTGTTTGTGAAGAAATCACCAGACAGTCCATGTCAAGAGAGTAGTACAGTGCCCAGCACATAGCAAATGCTTAAGGAGAGTCTGCTATGAGCTGAGGGAATCACCTGTATGTTTTTGTCCAAAAGGGAGGTCAAGCCATACCCATGTTTATACTTTAGTGACCAGCCATTACATTCAGAATAAACATAGTAATAGGAGATGTTAAGCAGATGGAATAATCCCTAGCTGGGATTCTCAGCTGTAATTGCGAGACTGGAAAAGAAAGTATGGATGGAAGCCAGTCAACGGAATACCTGTAGCAGCCAAATCCTGGACCAGAAGTGGCTCACTGGCAGCAAACCTATACCCAAGAAGATGGAGGAAGGAATGAAACTGATGAGGCCAGCAGCATCATGTCCAGGAATGGCAGGTAAGTGGCACCCTTTTCAGACCCTTTGGGTGACCTCCTGTAAGTTGAATTGAGAGCAAATTGATTTGGGGTAATAGATCCTGCATCAGAACACCTGGAGATGCTATCCTGTGATACTTCAAGACCATAGCACAATGCTTCCTTTATCAAAGGCCACAGAATCTCAGATCTGGATGGATGAGGTTGTCTCAGAATGATGGCATTTTTAATGCCTTCCCCAGAAAAGGAATAAATCATGGGATTCATCATCTCAGTCAAGCATCTGGCTTTCTTGGTATATGGAGAATTTGCAGCAATTGAGAAAGAGGAACTTCAGAATTAAATATAATGGTGGTACAAATGCATTGTGTCCGATTTCTTAGTGAGTTTGGTTAATAAAATTTACTTTACATTTTAATAATAGGAACTTCCTATTTTATGCTAGAGAGTAAGTGTTATTGTTACAGCCAACCACTAAATCAGATGACACTTACAATTGTTCTCTTTCTCTAAACATAAGAAGAGTTAAAGAAAGACATTTATATAATTAAAAATAACATCAAACACAAATTTGGAATTTTAGTAAATTATGTTGAGTTGAGCTCTACTTTTGACTGAAAGTTCATGTGCATGTATATGTGTATTATGTATTATGCATGTCTTCATTAGCTCTCTTAAGCATTATATACATTTATTTTCTAAAAACTTCCCATCAACAATTATTATTGAATACTTAAGTAAGGCTGCATTAGCAGTTGTGGGGCAAATATATAAGGAGAATGTGTCTTAGGCTTGGAGGAGTTTACCTTCTAGTAGGTGAACCAAAAAAACCCCATATGGGACAATTAACAAATAATGGGAGAAGTATTAATACAGTATTCAACCATGTTCTCCAGACTCTGTCACAATTTGCTGTGTCAGATGAAAGGAGGAGATCAATGGGAGAGTAACCAGAGAAGATTGCCTGGAAAAATGGGTAGGATTTTAGACAAAGCAGATATAAAGGCCTTGTAATTTAAGAAAGAGTAATAATAAAAGATAAATCACAAAAGTGAGAATGAGCTTGCCATGTTAATACGGTGGTGTCTGTTGGGATATATGCTGACCTGATTTGCAGAGAGTATGTATGTATGCTGGGAAATAGAGATGGCATAGAGGGTATTTTATGGAGAAACTTGAACTAGACCAAGAGGGAACTACGGAACCATAGAAAGTTTCTGAGAAGAGAAGGCTATCTCCTGGTCAAAAATCTCCAAAATGGTCTGGAAAGTTTTAATAAGTAATAAATTTCCTGCCTTTGTAATTATATAAGCATAAGGTAGATAACAACTTGGAGAAATTCTAGAGCTGATTCAAATACCAGAAGATTGATTGAAGGTATTTAAAGCTTTATTAATTGCAAACTTATTTGGCAGCAAGTAATATATATATGTAATAATAATAATAATATGTATATATCTGATTCATACTGGCTTAAACATACAGGATTTATTTTCCCAACTGTTGTAAGAAGTTAGCAGTTAAGGAGCTGCTGGTATTTGTTCAGTGGCTTGACGATATCATTACTAGTGTTTATGTGACTCACCGACCATTTCCACCTCTCTTGCTGTCTCTGGTTTACCAAATGGCTCCTGCAGCTCCAGCCATCAAGTCCTTGCTCAGGAAAAGAGGAGGAAAAGGGAAGCACCAACTATATCTTTTCCTTTTCACTAGGAAAAGCAGAAGCTCCTTGAGCCCTGGCAGTTCTCTCTTATATTCAACGGTCAAAATTTTATGGTCACCTCTACTTGCAAGGGAGACTAGGAAATCAAGTATTTTGTCTGGGTCTCAGCACACTGACCCTGCAAATAGAATTTGAGTACAGTTTTCAAGGAAGAAGAGGCAATGGAAAATGTTAAGTAACAGGGTCTTTTCAAGGACCCTTCCATTGTTGAGAGTCTATGAATCTTCAGTCCATTTATTAGTTATTTCTATTCTGCCTGTAAACTTGTTTTTCCCCATTCTAAAAACAAAAACATCAAAACTATTTTCCTTGTTTGTGTCACAAACTATCATCCTATCACTTTCTTTTATTTGCACTCTGAACACCTTTAAAAAGTAGTCTACACCTGACATTTCACTTTCTCACTACCTATAATCTTATCACTTCGATTTCTTACCATCTGCAATATTATCTTTGTATTCTACTGAAATTGTTCTTGCATTAGCACTCAACTTCTCACCACCAATCCGACACGTCCCCACCATCATGTGCCAAGTCTTTATCCTTATTTATCTTTAACTGTTTGACATTATTTACCACCTCTTCTGGAAACTCTCTTCCTTTTTTATGTATATGATACTGTTCTGGTTACTTCCTATCTCTTTGATTATTCCTATCTTTTTTCATTCACTCAACCAATATTTAGTGTCTACTGTGTCCTTGGTGCTTGATTTGGGGTTGAGAATACAAAGATGAAATGGTCCCAGTCCTCTGAAATCTCAGTCTATTCAGCAAATAGAAATATTACCATTTGAGAAAACTTATGATAATTTTAATGGCTAAGTAAGGCAGGAAGTGATGCATGGAGGAGATGATGCTTGCACTGAGATCTTAGAGTTAAGTAGGTGGGTTTGCAGGACTATTTCAGAAAGGATATTGCAGGCAGAAGTGTCAAGAACATAGAAGTGGGAGAGGCCTTTCTTCTGGCATTCCCTTCCAGCTTCACATAGCTCTTCCTCTCCAATTATTTCCCTAGTCAATTCACTTCAGCTATATAAAAGTTTATTTATTAATCAGGAACTCAAAAAATGACATCCCTAATATAAGCTTCTCTACAGAATTTCAGACTTCCATTTCTTATAAACTTGAGGTTATCCTGTTTGCATCATAAACTCTGTGTATCTGAAGTGAGACTGATCACCCCCTTGATCTTATTCCTGGTTTCCATTTTTCTGTGAATGACACCATTAGCCTTTCAGACACCCAGGTTCCAGGTCTTAGACTCACATTCACCTTCTTCTTCCCTCTGACCACCATATCTAATCCATCTAATCCATCTGCATCACGTGGTGGCTATCTCCTTGATATCTCTCCCATGTGTCCTCTTTATTTTTAGTGTAACCTCCTTCATTTGATTACTAATTATTCTAATCAAGTTTTATAGTTTCCCAAATGGCTTCCAGGTCTTCCTCACCCCAACTGCATTTGATTTCTATTGCTGCATAACAAATTATCACCAATTTAGAGGTTTAAAACAACACCCATTTATCATCTCACAGTTCTGAAGGCCAAAAGTCCATCTGGGCTCATCTGGGTTCTCTGCTCGGGGTCTCACATTCATGGCATTGGATGTGTGGTGTTCTGATCCAAAAACCCTGAGTAGGGATCATCTTCTAAGCTCATTCAGAGTGTTGGCAGGGTCCAGTTCTTTACAGTTGTAGGAATGAGGTCTGATTTGCTTGCTGGCTATTATTAGGGTTTGTTTTAGCTCCCAGAGGCCACCTGTCATTTCTGCCATGTGGTCCCCTGCATCTCCATACCAGCAATGGAGAAATTCCTGAATGTTGAATATAGTATTTCCAATCTCTTTCTCAAGAAATGGCCCCCGTTCTTTTAAGGGACTTGCCTGAGGTCAGGCCCACCAAAGATAACTTCTCTTTCTTAAATATAATTTTGCCATTTAACATAAGCTAATCACCAAAATTCTGTCCCATTATATCCATAGCTTCCTCTTACACTGAAGATGGAGGGATACATACAAATGAAGAGAGCCATTTTTGAATCTTGCCTACCATAGTAATCATCTAAACACTGCCACTAGCTTTATCCTAAAATCCAGAAACATTATAAATGTTCTCAAAAAGCAAAAAGTAGTTGCTGGGAGAGGGGCAAGTGTTATTACACCGATCTTACTTATTAGATGCAAGGATCTTAAAGTCAGGGATAATTGTTCATCTTTGATCCCGTCTGGCTTCCCCTAATTTCCTTATACATCATTACATGCTTAACAAACATCTGCAGAACTAATCCAGTTGAATATGAATAAGCTAAAGGGGTGTTACAGCAGATATTGCTTGCCAAACACATTTGTTTTCCTATATAAATATATAGAATAAAAAAAATAAATTTATCTTCTTATAACACAAAGTAATTTGATTTCAGCTTTTGCATATTTCTTCTTTTCTGAATTCATTTCAACTGCTTTTCATTGATGACATTCCTTAAAATTGCAATGATGTGGAAATTAAAGATGACTAAACAAATACAATAAGGAATAAGAATTAGTCAGCTCCTTGAGGGCAGAAACTGTGTTATATATTTTTGCATCACCTGTAATCAAAGGACTCAAAGAAAACCAAAATTAGTATCTTAGGATATATCTTCCCAGTCTCCCTTCTTCTGTGCCTATGGCATAGAATATTTCTGTGTGTTAACTGTATCTTTATAATCATACAGTACTTTTGTCTTTTTTCTGTGTAATTAAAAAGGAAATAAATTACATCGTGAGGGGATGGATCCCTTTTTATGCTATTTTATATTCTGCTTCATAATGAACATATTGGAACAACATGCACATTCAGATTGTATAAGTAATGGATATGGCTAGTCATATTTCCTCTTGTATTATTCAATTACACCCTATAGCAATATTTTCTACTGATAATGATGCTATGAGAATTTATCACTCTACCTCTCCTTTCTCCCCCAAGCCTCCCCAAAAGAAAAGGATTTTACTTATAACAACTGATGTTTTTCTCTTTGGTAGAATGTTTTGTGCCATGCTCAAATCACAGCATGAGGAATTTTGCAAGCCCATCTTGAAGGTTTTCCTTTGCTGGGGTTTTAACTTACTCCTTGTGATCTGATAGTTGGAGCATCTCCTCAGGTGTTGTTGGGATTGTTTTCCACGTGTGGTCGGTAGGATTTGCATGTGGAACGTGACCCACCACCCTAATCAGCATCTTCCTGCAGGCATTTCAGGTGGCTTCCTTCCTCTGTCATTTGTGTTGAAATTCTTACAGTCTCCTAA
Source organism: Manis javanica (assembly GCF_040802235.1). Classification (NCBI taxonomy): domain Eukaryota; kingdom Metazoa; phylum Chordata; class Mammalia; order Pholidota; family Manidae; genus Manis; species Manis javanica. Next base: position 108,323,801 of record NC_133160.1, read on the forward strand.
AGATTTGCTTTTTACAAGCAGATTCCTCTCTTTGGGACTCAGTTTTCTGAACACAGCAGTTTACTGAATCTTGCCTTTTGGGAAAAGTTACTTTATAAACTCTTTTCTTAGTATTCATCTCATGAACATTTGCATTCAGACTTCCACAGTACGCTCCCAGCAAGTCATGCCTCCGAGCCTCCATAGGGAAGAATTAGCTGGAATATGTGTAGCTCCCTCTTTCCTTTCCCTCACGCTTCCCCTCCCAGGCTCAGTGCCTCTCTCTACTTTCTCCTGTTTCTTAATTCTACCTCCTTTCGTGCTTCCTTCCTCCCAGCAACCCTACCCCTAATGCTGTCCAGAAGATGTTGGCACTAGGACTGTGGACTCGAAAGGTTACTGACCTTCCAGGATCTGGAGCTGAAAGGCACTGCAGGAAGGTGATCTCATTTGTCACCTCAGCAATCTAGGGATCCAGTCATTGGCATGGCTGAAAGCATCTGCCTTTTTCCCCTGCGATTTTCTAGGTGTAGCTGCTCATATGACCTGTGTACATCCTTAGCAGGATCAATTAAAGCGGCTTAGGTATGCTGATGGATGTTTTAAAAATATGGACAGATGGGGGTGTAGAAATGATAAATATTGTCACTGGGAACTAATTTTATTATTTACTTCTGTGTCAGGATTTCCAGGTGTTTTTCTGTCATTTCTTGCTTGAGGGAAGTCATTTCAAACTTCCCCATGGGTATCTGCCCACAGAAAAGCAAACAATTTTTCTTTGACCACAAATGATCACCACCAACAACTCCTCCACCCTGTTTTTCAATTTTTGAACTCTGAGGTAAATTCTTGCCTTATAAAATTAAGATGTAGATAACTCTGGCAAGGAGCCAGGCCCTGCAAACCAGTTCTTTTACTGGGCAATGAAGAGTGATTGCATAAATGCTAGGTAAATATTTCAAGTATCCATGTTGTCAATCCTGGTAACTAGTTCTGAGCTGTAAACATAACAGAGGTGTCTGGACAGTGCTGAGTGGGCTGAGCAGAATTTGGCTGGGCAGGAATTAAAATCGAATGGAAGCTGGTAAATTCTAAGTTTCGCAAGATGAAGAGTTGCTGCTTTTTCATTTTTGCAATCCCTACATTTATACTAACTATGCAACACATTTTTATTGAAGTACATATTTTGGAGGAAGTGAAAATAATTAAAAAGGGATTTGTGATTACCTTTGTACCTACTTCATTATGTATTTTTGAATTCTAGGGAATTGGCAAAAAATACCATTAAGAAATCTGTTGCTGTTCAATGGCAATTCTTGCTTTAAAACACTCTGGTACAAATTTCCTCATGATACGACACACAACCGAAACCAAAATGCTAATCCTTTCCAGATTAGCAAACTGCAGCTTTCATTTGTTTTCATAAAGCCTTCAGGGATGACTCAAGACCATTATTATTTGATGCATAAACATATGAGAAGTTAGCTGACGGCATAAAATGGGCATTTGTTTACACTGGTATCCCTATTTAGAATGCAGCTTTTTAAAGACAAGAATCATGCACAGCACCTACAAGTAGATATTGAGAAAATACCTTTTAGAGGAGCTGCTGAAACAAAGACAGAGTCAGTGATATCCTAATTCTGCCACCTAAGATGGCAGGCAGGTGAAAAAAGAAACTTCTCTTTTTTTTTAACCTGGGCATAATCTGTTTTGTCTCTGCAGCCTCAACAGAGCAGTACAGAGGGACTTCATGTGCACAGCAGAAATTTATTTCCTTTTAGATATAGAAAGGCAGTACTACTTCTCTTTCAGTGCTGAAAAGATTGGGAGAAAAAACATTTTCAGTATTTTTCTCTGTGCATTCAGCACTTGTACATAAAGCGTGATTGTCTTCTCCAAATCTTTTAAATGATGAGTGTCATGAAAGATATTCAAGTGATCATACAGCAAACCTCAGCCCCTGAGTTTCTAGTTCCCATTTTCTTCTTATATTAAACATAATAATAAACTGGCTATTTGAAATTAATTCAGGAAATCAGACATCAGTCCCAATAAAGGGCAAGGGACAACCAACCATTTCCTGGTGGTTTCAAATTGTTCCATTTTGTAACCCCCTTCAGGCAGACAAAGCTCTTAAATCTCATTGATATTGGAAATGCTGTAGAAATTGTCTGTCCTGCTGGGTGAAAGAAATCCCACCTGGTGGCAGTGTTTGGACTGTATTCCCAGTGAACATCAAGAAAGAATTCACTTACTAACAATATTTGGGCACAAAGAGTGGAGTTAACAAAATGCTCAGAAAGAACCTGACCCGTCCTGATCTCAGGTAGTCCTGGGTGCAAAGATGACAGTTTTGTTCCACTTCTGTCCTTAGGACAAAGCAAAAACCTCAGTGCACTGGCTGACATCATAGGAGAGAAGGTTTTTCTCTGAATGGCCCCCCTGGGTAGTACACTTTGTGAGCTTTGAGAAGGGAGCAAACCCTCCATCAGCTGCTCAAAGAGCTCCTTTCTTTGGTTCTTGAAATTCAGCCAGTCTTCAAGAGCCCCCTAATAAAAGGTAGATATCCCTGGGAAGGCTAACACCTTGAACATTATCAACTAGTATCAGTTAACACCTTGAGGGAAACTTAGGAGAGTTGCCAGAAGCTGGTAGAGAAAGAAAGAGGAAGCAGACAGTATTGCCTACCTCCCTCTTCCGTCCAGGGTCAGCCCTGCTTTTGTCTCTAGAACAAGTGGACTTCTGTCTTACCTCACTGGCCTTGGCCTTGGGCAAGTCCTCCAGCTAAGCTAGTTTCCAGCTTACCTGTTAATTGGGGAGAGTAATTATTCTTTATCTCATAAAGGGTGTTGGGAGAATTTATGGTCTATAAAACATTTGAGATATTCAGTGTGAGGCAGTTCATAAGTACAAAGTGTTATCAGTTTTATTATAGGATTGTAAAGGTGATACAAGTAGCATCATAATAGTAGTATTTGGTGCAAGGATTTATCTCTAGTTCTGCAGAGAGGTGGACCTATTGGTATTTGTTTTTCAGGCCATGGTAGAAGTACTACAAATATTGATGAATATATATTCCAGTCCTGATATAAAGGAAATATTGTTGGCTTTTATTACCTACCAGGTGTTTTATGGTATTTCTTATCAAAGTAATACCCAAATGTGTAGCTAAGCCCTGCTCAAAGTCAGTCTGGGTAGGATTTTCTTTTAATACCATGAAAAAATGGGAATGCCTTCTTTTCCTTTTCCACAGTCCTTACTATTAGCATGCTCTCTCTAGGAGGCAGGTCACACTTGTATTCATGCCAGTTTAGAACAATTGCTTGTTTATGCCCGCTATCTCTTTCCGCATGTAGAAAGAGGACAAGGATAGCCAAGGATGGCCTGGTCACTTCATGCTTTGGGTATCTATAGTGACAATCCAGAGCCTAGCATATTTAACATTTGAACTCCTCAGTCCAGAATTCAGGAGTCTCTCTCTTCCATCAACCTCATTTCTATTTACTTTTTCAATAAACTCAATATATCCAATTATTTTGTCACTAATGGCCTACCATCTGTGTAAACTCTATGACTCTAGGATAATTATAACCTCAGTACTATAAAAAGCATCTGGTACCTAGTACTGTGAAGTAGCTGTTCAAAAAAGTGTCTATGAATGCGTGAATAAGTGATTTCCTCATTCTCTCCCGTAATCTGTGTTTCTTCAGTCATCAGGCCAGCTCAAAACTCAATTCTTTCAATATGATACATCTTTCAATTCAATGTGGTACATCATCAGCCATATCCTACATGCTTCACCCTATGAGCTCCTCAACTGAGCCCCCTGATTGTTTGTCCTTCTGTTTCAATACCATACTTAAGTTTGGATTTAATTCTTCTGAGTTGCCATTTCATAAAAAATGAGTGTTTATGGTTTACTATATGCTATAAATATGTGAGAATGAATTGCCCCTATTTAATTGTGATTTGGGGGTAATTTATTGAACCTCCCTAGGCCTTAGCCCCTCTGTATTTTTCACACATACAGATTCATATGTAATAGTACTAGGATATTTGGAGGATTAAATTAATAAAGCCAATCTTTCAAATCTCTTAGCTTCCTCAGTAGTAGAAGAAGGTTGCTAAGTGGTTCGTGCAAAGATTCATATATGTGGAATACACTAGTATAGATGAGTGACATGGTTGGGAGAGGATATTTGCAAAAATCTATCTTTTGGTCCAGAATGAAAACTTTTAAAAAAATCTCAAATTTAAAAAAATTTTTGTTTTGTGAACTCCTTTATAAAACCTGGTATATTGAACATAATGTTTTCAAGGCATATACATGGTATAGCATGTATCAGTACTTCATTCTTTTTCATTGCCTAATAAGATTCCTTGTCTGGATATACCACATTTTATTTATCCATTCATCTATTCATGGATATTTGGGTTATTTCCACATTTTGGTTATTGTAAAATAAGCTGCTATGAACATTTGTGTATGAAATTTTCTTTAAACATAAAGGCCACATATTGCATGATTACATTTGTATGAAATGTCTGGAACAGGCAAATCCATAGAGACAGAAAGCAGATTAGTGGTTGCCAGAAGTCAAGAGAATGGCTGCTTGGTGGGTATGGGATTCTGTTTGGGGTGGTGCAAAGATTCTGCAAGTAGGTAGTGATGATGTGCACACTGATGTGGAATTTTAAAATCGTTTCAGTGGTAGATTTTATGTTATGTGTACTTTCCATACACAAACATAACCTACTAAAGTGCTAAGTTACAATGGTTTGACTTGTGACTGGCTGGATAACTTGTGTTAACAACAATTAGAAGGATTCTGCCAATCTGTCTACCACTAATATTCCTTTTCACCATACAATCTGATGTAGGAAGAGATACTTTAATGCAAGGTGACTAACTTGTCCTGGTTTACTCAAGTCTATCCTTGCTTTAGGATATGTCCATGTCCCAGGCATTCTCTCTGCCCTGGGCAAATCAGATGGCTTGGTCACTGGATTAATCAGGGCTCTCCAGAGGAACAGAATCAATAGGACATACACACACACATAGAGATACAGATTCATAGATATACAGACTCTATATCCATAGATTTAGACAGATATAGATATCTATCCATATATCTATCATCTATCTAACAAGAAATTTATTTCAAGGATTTGGCTCACATGATTGAGGGGCCTGCCAAGTCTGAGATATGTAGAGCCAGGCCAGCAGGCCAGAAATTAAGGGAGAGTTGATGTTGCAGTTTAGAATCTGAAATCCAAAGGATAGGCTGGCAGGCTGGAACCTTAGAAGGGATTTCTATGTAGTCCTCATTCCTCAAAAACCTTGATCTTTGCTCTTAAGACTTTCAACTCATTGGATGAAGCCCACCACATTATGGAGAATAATCTGCTCTACTTAAATTCAAATATCTTCTCAGAAACATATAGACTAGTGTTTGATGAAACATTTAAGTACTTGCCTAGATAAGGTGACACATACAATTAAACATCACACACATTTTCCTTCTAAGCACTTCTTGAGAACTGATGTCTACATTACAAACTTGTGGAAACAATGAAAATAAGATATTTCAAAAAGAAGTCTAGGTAAAATATCAATATTGATAGTATGCTTTTCAGGAAACAAAATATGAAGATGAGCTATTTTATAAAATTGACAGAATTGTCAAAATACTTGAGGGTGCTGAAATAGTTGTCTTTGCAATTACAGAATTTCTAATTCATTTGAAATTGTATATAGAGGTATAAAGCCAGTGAAAGAGGGTAGCATTTTATGCTATGGTACATGCAATCACCTTTAAATAATTATTCTTCAAATATAGATCTTGCAGTGATGGACCAAGAGGCAGTGGGAGGAGGCATTGATACACTGGCTATAGTCAGATTTGAATTAAAATCTGTGTTTCTTTACTAAATGCTCTGGGGACTTGGACAAGCTATTTAATCTCTATGAGCCACAGTTTACTCATCTATAAAATGTGTTTGAACACTTGTCATAAGGATGTTGGAAGCGGGTACATAAGTACTGTGATTCTGGTTCAGTGGTTGACTTGGATGGCATTCCCTATACCACAGCCAAAGAGAAGGAAATAGAGAATTAATGTAGTTCCTAGTCACTGAGCTCTTCCATATGCTAAAGACTGTGCTGGTCTCTTTATAGACATTAGTTGTTTAATCCTCATAGTCACCCAATTATGTACTGATCCTTATTGTCCCCATTTTACCTGTGAGATAATTGAGCTTGGAGGGGTTAACTGATATTCTAAGATCAAACAACTAGTAAATAGCAAATCTGGGATTTGAACCCAGCCATCCAGATTCCAGAACCTATGTTCCTAATCCTTCTAGCACACTGATTACTTGGAAAAATTAGTTAAGGTTAAGGTTGCTAGATGAGGCCGAGTTTACATAATTATTGAGCCAGTTATTTCCTATCCATGTCAAGCTGTTTAAGCTCTCTAAGTCCCTTTTCTTTATTAAACAGGAGTGATAATAACTATAGTCGTTCCTCATATTTGCAGATTCTGTATTTGGAAGCCCACATACTTGCTAGAATTTATTTGTATCCTCAAAATTAATATTTGGCACTTTTGCAGTCATTCCTGGACATGTGCAGAATGGCAAGGAATGTGAGCTGTCCATTACTGGCTGAACAAGGCGGCAATCTGCTTGCTTATTTCAGCTCCCATCTTATAAACAGAGGTATTTTTTCACAGTCTATTTGATGCCATGTTTTTCATATTTTTGTGCTTCTTGTTTGTGATTTTGCCTCCTGTATGGCTTCCAACATAGTAGTCAAATGCTGCCTAGTGTTCTTAAGTGTAGAAAGGCTGTGATATACCTTATGGAGAAAATACATGGTTTATATAAACTTTATTCAGGCATGAATTCTACCTAGATGTTATTCAGTTGGCCACTGAATAATATCAAAATATATTAGATAAGAGGTCTTTAAATACACATGAAACAAGGTTATGTATTGATTGGTTGATGAATATATTGTGACCAGAGGCTTGCAGGACTCTAACCCTGTTATTTCCCCAGGAACAGTGGTTCTGTATCCTCTAATATAGTATCTGTGGTGATTTTATAGAAGAAAACTATTGTGGGAAGCAAGTTGTCTCTATTTCTTAAGAGTATTATAGGGATTTAATAAGATAATGTAATATGCCTGGCACAAAGTAGAAACTCAGCAAACTAGTCAAATTTTTTTTCTCTTTACGGATACTGTATCACTTAATTCTAATTCAGATAGAGATCATTTAGTACAAATCTTACTATGTTGTTCCAAGAGGCCATTTCTAAAAGGCAACTTTAAAAATACATGTTATAACCATATCTCAAGGAATCAACAGAAAACACTTGGAATGTTGTAATTGGAGGATATATGGCAAAAACTGTTGCCTTTTAGACTTACTGGGAATCCTCATGTATAGATAAATGGAATTATGCAATAGAATCCAGTAATTACCATTTCAGAAGACAAACTCTTATTGCCCCAATTCTTCCAATCATAACAATGAAATTTCGATTTAAAACAAAATCAGGAAGCTTATAAGTGTTCCCTACAATTGCACAGAATCCTTTACTTGGTGTTTTTTGTTTGTTTTCTGTTGTTTTAAATTAAGGTCATTATGGCCTTTTCAGTAGAAAAAAACAGAATGAACATTGAAAGAATCTCTAAGAACTTAGGTACTTTGTAAAAATACTGAATTACTAAGTCACTATTTTAAACCATCCTTTATCTGTCTATGTTACTCAGGTAATAAGGAATGGGTATCCAGCTCAATTCTTTTTGAGGGTTTCATAAATTTCTTAATTGCTCTCAAAGACAGTAATTTCTTCACATCCTCTTAACCTCTAATCAAAAGATTATGTATTATTCTCTGGAAAGAAGCCTACATTAGAGTTTAAGATTTATAAGATTGGTTTTAAAAATGTAACACTCAAATGTCAGTCCAGTGGGTTTTAATTTGCTGATCACCAGTCAGTTCTTTCTACAAGTAAAGTCATGCTCAGTGGGGCATGTGGCAAACTGCTCAACCCTTGAGAACCCTTGAGAAGTCAGCTTTTACTTCCTTTGTGAGGTCTATAGCCAAAGGGAGCTTCCTAGGCTTTTGATGGCACACCCAACATACTCTGTTGTCTTGTGTTACACCATTAGTATCTTATTTTCTTCTCTGTCATTCGCCACAGTTGTGAACAGTGCCTAGTACAAAGAGGATATTCAATAAAAGTTTGTTGAATGAATGAATGAATGCCACACAAGTTCCCAGTTTGTGTGTGTCTGTGTATGTGTGTGTTTATTTAGCTACAGCACATTGCTTTACTTATCCAAGGCACATAACTAGTAAGTGGCAGGGGAGGGTTAGGAAAAGAATTGTTCTTTGTGATCCAATGTTATTTACACTTTATCCTTTATCTTTACTCTCTAACCTTAAATCTGGGATCCTTGAGACCTGGTGTATTCTGACAAGGAAATTTTATGGTCTGAGCAAGGAGATGAGTCGGTTAAGTCCATGACCTTAAGAATAAATAAGGGGTCATTCACAAATGTGTTTTTCTTCTCCAACACTTGCCTTTTTCAGCAGAATGAAGGATATCTTCACAAACTGTAAAACAAACTGTTAGCTCTAATGTAGCATATGTTAACATTAAGGATCTTACTGATGAATTTAAGATAAGTAACACTGAAGTCTAAGAGCCACTCTTGACCCCAGTGCCTGGAGAGCTGTGAGTATTCTGACATCAGTTACCACAAGTTGAGAAAAACTTACTGACTTCTTGGTTTTCTATGGTTCTTAAAATGACTGAGGTCCTTTATATTAAGGAAAATATCCTCTATCATGTGGACTTTTTAAACTAAACCTCCCATCATTTTGCAATCTTTCCTCCTCTTTTATCTTATCTCTTATTGTTCCCAAATGTTGCTAGTTCTGGTAAGTATCTGATCCTTTCTCACAGAGAGCACTCTAATTCACATCTCTATGTTCTGAGAACGATATTACTGTAGCAACCTCATGAAACAGTTTTGCAACCTTTCAAATTCTTGATTCTTCTTCCCATCCACCCATTTTGCATACAGTTGACGCATCATCTTTCTGGAGTATACATTGATTCTGTTTTTCCTGTGATAAAACCACATTTAATGGTTTCTTGTTGTCCCTCTGAATAAGGATAAAATTTCTGGGTAACTCAGGGTATGAACATTAAAAGAACCTCATCAACATTCTCATATTTTTATGATTTGGCCATAAAGTTTATGCTTTATGCCCATCTTTGCTAATGGCTCTATCCCAGGGCCCAGTAAGGCATGTGGCAGAAAGGAAGCATACATACATAATTTTTGATTGAACAACTCAATTGATAAATTGACTTTTAAATTCCATTTGATATGGGTTTAACCTCTAAAGGAAATAATGTAGTTCTATGATACTTCATGTTAATGTACATGGAGTTGCAGCCAAAGCAGTTTGAGTCTATAGGAGGCATGAGGCATGAATTTAGTTTTAGCTCTGCTTCCCAGCCAGTGTAGACACATTCAAGTTTCCTCAGCATTTTGCCTTTATAAATTAAAGTTTACAGAAGTAGCAGTGGTTCATGGATAACTTAGTGTGTCTAAATCCATGAACATAATCTAGATCTTTATTTTTTAAAGCTCCTGTTTTTATTCATATTCTAGTATGGCTTCAAGTGATGAAACAATTAGGGTTTGATGATTTTTTCCCCTATTTCTTCCAGACCCATTCCCGTTTCAGTTTTCTTTCCTACCACCTTTCAGTGGGTAGAAAAGGTTTAAATGTTACATAAATTCATCTTTTTCTGTCTCTTCTTTATTGTGTCTCTAGTGATACTGCTATTCTGTTCCATGCTTGGATCTCTAAGGCACCTTTATTTCTAAACCAACTTTCACTATGAGGGGAAGGAATATCTGCTCCTTATCTCACCAGGGGCAGTATCAGTTCATGTGATTAAGGCAGTATTGATCAGCTTTACTGTATTTGCTTCTGTTGAGAGAGTCTTTTAATCCTCACTAGTTGACCACTCCACCCATTAAATCTTTTGAATCCTTTCCTGGATTGTGACAAAGGCTGGGCTCAGCTGTGATTTCTTAATCAGCTCTCATGGGATGTCCATATGGTCTTTTCTACTTCTTTCTGGCCCTTCCTTTCCCTGTCCCCCCTCCCTTCTTCCTGTCTTCTCTGCATGTTCCTGCTCTTGCCCAACATTTGCCCTTGGCCCAAGGGGCAATTTCCAGCTCTGAGTATTGTCTATTTTTTTTTTTACAACATGTCCCTCAGGGCAATAAACACTCATTTGCATTTCAATAGCAACTCCTGGCTATGTTTAAAAAGTACCACCCACAAATAATTAATATTGTAAAACAGGAAACTCTGGCTCCCCTTTCTGATCTGCCACCCCCTGCTTTCAGAAGCAGGGCACATATCTCATACACTGTTTGCTATGAGTGCAAGTGAAGCTTAAAATAGTTATGCTTGCCTAATTGTGCTTTTCACACTTTGAACTGGAGAAAACTGCTTTTCAACTTATGGTTGTGACTGTTATCTGTCACATTTCTCCTCAGGGACGCACCACACCTTGTTCCATATAAACCATCCAGTGCTTGACTCAACAGAGGCAAATGGTGAGGACTCCGTTCTCTCACGTCACACATTCTGCAGACAATCCCTCTGAGTTTTCTTCCCTGAGGAAGATGATTGAAGACTCTCCAACTTTCTCCTGTACAAATGCTCACCTCTCCCTTTTCCATTCTACCATTAACTTCATCCCCACACCTTCATTTTGTAAAGGTAAATGGAGAGGGACAAAATCTGTGGAAACACATTAGTGATTTTTCAAGGAAGTGAAATAAAAATCACTTAATTGTGTATAGCATTTGTCAATTCCAGAACATGCTCACTGAAAGTCACAATAGCCCATTTGGGGTAGGAAGGATTATTTAATTATAATATTATTATATCTATTTTCCTAAAGAAGAAACCGAGGTTAAGAGAGGTAGGTTAATTGATTGCCTTCTGCCAAAAACCAACCAACCAGCCAAAAAACCCCCACATCTTATTCTGTACTTTCTAACCTCTTATAATCTAGGATTAAACTCATTCATTTATTCATTCATCCAGCTAACATTTCTGAATTTCTCCTGTGAGTGAGGCTTATTGTTGAATTCATGACTGGGTTGTGTTTATGCTGGATGGTGTGGTTTAAAGCTGTCCTACAGATGTCTCAATTAGACCAACCCTTCTTTTCTCCCCTCTTAATACTTTGACTCCACTTCAGAATGACACAATTGATTCTTAAATGTTGTGACTTCCCATCCTTCCCATACTGGACATGTCCTGCCTGTACAGTTCACATGAGAACTGGTTTTTTGCAAACATCAGTTGGACTTTTTCTAACTATTAATTGCAATATTTACTTTTCAAGAATTAATGGATTCTTATTTGGTGGACTCAGATTCTCTCTGCTTTTTCAGTTTGATCCTATTTAGGTTTTCTTTTTGGGAGAAAGAGGAATCAGGCATAAATATTTCCTAATCCCAGGTTTAAAAAAAATGCCATATAGACATTTTATTTGCCAACCTTTTATTAGACATTGAAAATAAGATAGCTGATTTTTAGATTATATGTCAATGATTAATAATATACAAACCAAAAAATAATAATAATAATAAACAAATATACCTTTGATGTAACACTTCAAATAATTTGGTCCCAGTGTAACAGGCAGCTCCACTCCTTTGAAAATGTATAGAGACACAGATACTGCATAAGATGTGATACTGCCATCCTGAAGCGTTTTCCTTTAGTTAGCAATTAAAGGAATAAAATATTGGCACTAAGAAATTTGTCAAGAATATTTTCTCACATTGTAAATGCACTTACACAACTACACAGTAGCTACATATTTTAAATTAGAAGCAAGGTACAAGGTAAGACAATTTTCTAAGAATGGGTTAAATTGTCTCAATATTTCCATGGCTTCAGTACAAATTGTACACTCTTCTTATTGCACAGAGCCATTTTTGAGGTAAAATGGCAATAGCTTTATATTGGCCTCATCCAATAATCAATTAAAATGATTAATAGTTAGCTTAGATAAAATACTGAATTAAATTTTGGTGACAATATAGTATGTGCTAAGCACTATTGTAAGTACTTTACACTTATTATCTTACTAAATTATCTAAGTAACCCAGTGGACTATGTACTGTTATTATTCATTTTACAGATGAGAAGATTAAGGCTCCACGTGGCTAAGTTATATTCCCTAGGTTACACAGCAAGTAAGCAGCAAATAAGGGCTATGTTATGAACCCAGGCAATCTGGTTTCAAAACATAAACTCAAAATTAATCCTTCAAGCCCAAGTTCTATGACATACATTTTGAAAGGTCACTTCATATCATAAAACTTATTGATAGTAGAGGAAGTGAAAGTCCATTGTGATCATATTTCCAAACAAAAAATTTGGGCGCATAGTTTGACAAATAATAATAATATACTCTGTATGGCACTTTGGAGCCACTCAATAATGGCTTGGGGTGAACAGGGTAGGATGTTTGAAATCAAGTTTGTTTTGGAAAACCTTAGGAGATTTGGCATTGAGTACCCCTCAATGTGCTAATCATAGACCTTATGCATAAGATGCGTATTAGAAAATCCTCGAAATAAAAGACTATTTGACATTCTTTAAATACTGTTTTAAGTCTATCTAGTCATTCACCTAAAACAGAATCATTTAATCTTTTGTTGACTTCGTTGTAATATTTTAATCTCTTGGTAATGCCTGAGTCAATTGAATGCTTAATTTTCCTGGTAGAGCAGGAAGTATAAAATGGTTTTTGTATTATTTATAATTAATTTTAGTCTAGGCTTGATGCAGTATTATAGTATATTTTGCCTGTTCAATTGGGATAAGTTTGCTGGGGGTTTTCTTAAAATGGTATATTACATACTGATTGCTACTTAGCACACAAAAATAAATCAAACTTATACGAAGGGGGAAAAATAGAGAAATTTATGCTCCTTTAATGTGTTTGTAAAAATAAGACAAACATTTCAAAAAGAAACTTTGTCTAGTTTTAAACTCTAATAGAAGTTACAGCTTCCTAAATCACTTTTTTGGAAAATTCAGTTAACCTATCTCTATCTGACAAAGACTCAGCAACAATATTGGAGAGCACAGTGTGGAAATCTTAGGATGGTGCGTAAGCCAGATCTTCACAGAAAACAAAAGAAATAGTCTGGCCTTATGTCTGGCCTGTTATTCTTGCAGATCCTTACCTCCTAATGTCATTGGTCTTCAAAAGAATCTTTTAAAAATAAATGTAAAAAGGATAAATCAGTTCAGCTTATTGTAAGACATCTTTCATCAGTAGTGATACAATAAGGGGAGTATTGTGAAATAGGAAGTTAAATTAACTTAAGTTCTGATGATTTTGAAATAATTTATCAGTAAAAACATTCAGACAGTTGGAGGGATAAGAACAGTCAGGAGGGATGAGATATTCCCAAGAGAGACATGATATATTTATGTCACACCATCTTTTACTCACTTGGTTTTATATTCCCAGTGACAATTTATGTGTAGAATTCATATTCTATAATTTTAAAGCAATCAATGAATGAGTTGGGTGGATATTATAAAGACAATGTAGTTTTTGGGTGATTCTCCTGTCTGTGTAACAAATATGCTGCTGAGCCAGTTGGACCTTTAATCATCACATTCACATCTTTTCTTTAAGATGTCACCTGAATGTAGAGATGCTTGTCACCATTGAAGATTAAAACTAGAGGAGATGAGCATATGAAATATTTTTAGAAGCAATTAGCAGGGGAGATAAGAGCGTGAACTGAGGCTCAGCTGCAGATGTTCAAATCTCAGCTTCACTGCTTATAGCTGTGTGATCCTCAGAAACTGACCTCACTTCATTGTGTCTAAGTTTCTGTATCTGTACAATGAGGACAACAGAACTTTCTTTATAGGATTGCTGTGAAGAGGAATTAAGATAACACAAGTCAAGTTCTTAGAGCAGTACATGTAAGTGCTAGCTTCTCACTTATCTGGAAAGCTAGTCCCTGCTGGAGAAATACTTTGCAGGTGTGCAAGCAGGAAAACGTCCCATTAACACTCTTAGTTGAGAAACATAAGCTGTTTCTTCAGAAACTAAAAACAAGAATAACAGCCTAGTCTATGTTACTTCACTCTGAGTGATGACGGGAGATTGGAATTGGCCAGCAGAGATAGGAGCAAGAACTTTGTACAAAGTCAGACTTGCGTGCCTGTGGACAGGTCCTCCTCTGGGCTTAGGCCCTGTGGGTGAGGTGTAACTTTTGAGTTACTCCAAACCCTCTTGCACGTGCTTCGTGCTCACTCATCAGGCCCCTTTCTGACAGGAGTTTAGTTTCTCATGTGCTGGGAAGGCAATAGGCTGGTGAGACACCCTGAGTACTACAGCATCGTTGCCACCTGTATTTCTTGTAATTCTTTCTTTATTTGCATTTTGGGGCATATCAGATTCTTGTGGGGTTTAGTTAGTATTGTGCAGAAGCTCTCAAATTTGCAAGTGTGAAACAATTACTTGAGAAACTTGTTTTTTTAAAGAAAACCTAGATTCCTGACCCCTTTACCTCACACCATACACACACACACACACACACACACACACACACACACACACACACACACACACACACACACACAGATGTTGGTGGAAGGAATGGCCTGGGGTCTAGGAGCCTTCGTTACTAGTAGACATCCCAAGTGATGCTGACATAGGTCATCTGCAGAACACACTTTGTATGGGACTATTGGGGAAAATTAACTTTATCACTAGTGAGACCAGGGTTTAAAACCAAGCTTTATATCTTAAAGTCTGTATGTATGATTTGGAGCAAGTTAGTCAACATTTCTGAACTTCAGTTTCCTCATCTTGTAAGACGGAGCTAATGAAGTGCTAGCGAGTACCAGCCTACTGGTAGGCCAAGTGCTGACCAGGCCTTTGTGTGGCGATTCTACTAGGTTACCAGGGTGAGGCAGGCTTTTGGAACTGTTATTCTCTAAGAGAAGTGAAGCCCCTATTCAAGTGCTCCAGACTGTGAATGCTCAGGACTAGAGCAGAGAAAACAGAGCCCACCATGATGCTGCCACTCTCTGCAGCCCTGCCTTTTCTGTACACTTACTTCAAGCATTTAACCCACTGGTTGCCAAATGGATATTAAGTCCCTTCTGTCCTGCATGGACAGAAAGCATCTTTAACTTATTTATCCTTTGTTTCAGAATTCCCAAGATGAAGAAGCGAACTGCCAAAGCACACACTGGTATATCACACTTGTTTTTTTCTGTTTAGGACAAAGAGCCCAAAAGTTAAAATACTCGTTTTTCAACTTGCCAAATCACTGAACCTTATCCATTCAGATAAAAAGATAAACCACAGCCTACTTATGCTTTTATTACTATTATAGGGATTTAAACTTGGAAACAGCCTTGAAATCAGATCCTGTCTAATGTAAAGATGAAGAAACTGAGGCCTAGGGACACTCAGAGCCAGGTCTCAATTCCCGTTTCTAGTCCCTTCTGTTACTCCCTTTTTAAGTGGTCCTTCAGAGAGATGCATCCCAGCTGCTCAGAGTGCTCTGTACTATGAGTGTGGCTCCGGAGTGGCAGGTTTCACATAGGCTGGGTTCTGTTTATTGTAAGGAGGTGGCTGTGTGACTTCAGACAGCTTTGCTTCACTTCCTGGATGAGAAGCTGACAAAGTCCAGGCCCTTTGGATACCGCTGAGTGCTGACAAATGGGAGACAAGGAGAGGGTGCTGGTAGGCAGCAGAGGCTACTTTAGACCAAAAACTAAGGGTTACACAGTGATTCCTGAGGCTGCGGCTTTCCACGTGCCTCATCTGCTTGAACTGCATGCATGCCTCTTTTGGTCATGGCTTGTTTTGTATTTCACTTGATGTGCAATGTCAACCTGCAGAGAATTTGTCCTGTTTATTATAAAGGCTAAGTTAGAAATTCATTTTAGTGCTGTACAGTGTACCAGGCAAGTTCATATATGGGGATAAGAGGAAGTGGACTTTGTCCACTCCTTACTGTCCTATAATCTTTTCCTCTGTAAGATACTGAGATCTGAGAGTTACATGCATAAACATTTAGACTTTACCCTTGCTTTGTGCATACTAAGAAGCAAAAATTCAGCTCGATATTCCAGAAATGAATTTTTCACTCCAAACTTTGAGTGGGAATATTTCACATTCCTCTGGTAAATGCCCCTCACAACGTACTTTTATCCACTCCATTAACATATCCTGACTGAATATATGTATCTGAAAACCTATGATCTCAATATCTCTAGATATCCAATTTCATATCATTTTAATACTGACTTTATGGTATTTTCTTTGACTCAGTTCTCTTCTGTTTCTCTCTCTCTTTCAACATAGCTCAAAAAAGATAAAAAAATTTGCCTCTTTTTTTCCTAATTCTTCTTACATGATATGTAATACAGTGCTCCATAAAGATCATTTTCAGAATGATTTTAAGTGTGGGCATAGGTAGTTCAGCTTCATCTTTAATGGGGTTTAATGAGAGTTAACATCATAGAGTTATAATGGGCTTAGCACATATTAAAGGCAGGAAAAAGGTGGGAAAAAGGGGAAGAGCTTTGGGCTGATCTGTGAAATATGGTAGGACATTTCTGGGAGGAGGGTGAGAATAAAGGGTAAGAAGGATGGGTCAGAGAAGTCTTAACAGCATGAAGAAGGGCAGGAACCTGTATATAGCTGGAGAGATTTGTGTCAGTAAGGGGTGTGAGATACAGTTGCAAGGTCAGACTGAGCCTCCATCTTAAAAGGCAGACAGGAGAGTTTGTACTTCATTGACTAGACAAGAGAATGCAGTATGAAAAAAGTCAGAGCTACATTTAAGGAAGCTTAATTAGGTAGTGTCAAAGATGAAACAGAGAGGAGAGATTAGAGAGTAGTAAAGGGTATCAGTCTCTCCTCACCCCACTCAGTTTCCTTGGCTGCCAAGTGTGAGCAACAGTGTTCTCTTTTAGGGGTTACTGTGATGACCAGGTGAAGCCATATCTATAAATGATGGGATGCACCTGGCACAGAGTAGATATCTAAAGGTACTTCCTCTCCTTCCAAATCCCTCTCTTTATAGCTGACTTTCAATCCCCCAAATAATAGCGTATTTCAGACATAACTGGGAGCTTGGTAACATATGACTGGATGGGAAAGGGGCCAGTAATCTGTATAGAAACAGATGTAAACTGTTTTCCTTAAAAAGACTTAAGGACAAGAGAAAGATGTGTGGGAGGCTGACAAGCTATGGAAATACTGTTCTGCTATGCAGGCTCTGGGTCTCAGCATTCAAGTAATTAGCACATCTTGACATGGTGAAAGCGGCCACCCAGTCTCTCCCTTTGAAGGGGCAGAGGTCATTGACAGCTGCTGCTTGGGCCTTTGGGGGATGTTCTGCTCAGGACCAGCTGGGGGAAATAGATCCCCAGGAAGAGTGGTCACTCAATGAGGAGAGCTCTGCTCCTTTTTCTTGTAAACAGTGCACACCCTTGAAGGCCCATCTGCCCTGTTTCAATATATTCTGCACCTGGGTTTTTGTTTTCTTTGCTGAAAAACAGTTGCCTGGTATGCATCAGGAGTTCCCATCTGTCTTACAGATAGTCATGGAGCTCTTGACTGTGTGCATTTATCTGTGAATGAGTGACTCAGTTCATTCCTACTCCCAAACAAAATCTCATCCTGGCCCCAAATCTCAAAATTATGAATGTTTCAGGGGCATAATTCGATTATAACATAAAATAAACAAATATATACCTACACAAGACTTAGAAAAATGATGTCCTTGTCTGGTCATTTAATTAAAGTCTCATACTTCTGCAGATTTCAACTCCAGAATTTTTAGCAAATTGTGATGTATGTAAAAACACTGTTCCTCTGGAAATTCCAAACATTCTACGTTTGTCACTTGGTGAGAAATACTGAAATTTGTGTTTTATAAGTTAAAAAAGCAGGAAACCAAGTACTAAAATACTTGCCAATACCCTTTTAGAAAGAGAAACAAAAGGACAGGTAATTTATGAATCCATAAGCACCCAAGTTCTAACTCGGTCTACTGATTTTTTTGCAATGTCTCTTTGCAGATTATGTCTGCATGGTTTTTGTTCATATAGAGCATTATGCCTTTCCCAAAAGGCAGCAGCATATAATTGAGGGGTGCACATTTACCCTTTTCTCAAGGAAGTGAGAACCAGAGAGGTTTCTTGTCTCCCTAAAAATCCTGCCTAGTTGCTTGTCATAAACATGTGTCTTAGATGTAGGAGAGCAAAGCTGGGACTCCTATCTAGAGCTAAGAAAAGTCCAGTTTGGAGGAAAGCTGTCTTAATAGACAACAAAAGGTTTTTAACAAAAGGTTAAACTTTACCATTAGGTGCCAAATCCTCTAGCTATGAGTAGGCTGATTACTGCACCCTCTTCTGGGGGCCCACAGAGCTGGGCAGGATGATGTGGAGATCTAACTCAGCACCCTCAGTCAAGACACAGTGACGCCAAAGTGCTTTTCCACTCCGAAGAAGACATCACTGAAAAACAGCTTAAAGAGGTAGTGATATTTACTGCCCAGATGAGCAAACTAATTCCATGAAGACATGGATGACAGAAAGCCTACGTATGCTTTTGACAGAATTTTGTTTGTTTTTTCCTGCTCCGGCATCTTTACTCTTAATATGGGGGATAATATGTTCCTCACAGTCTTACTGTGAGAGTTAAATGAAATAACCTTTGAGAGGTTACCTTACACATTCTATTTTCCTCAATAAATATTTGTTCTAAGTGTGACTGAATCAGTCAACAACCAAAATAGAAGTAGATAGTTTACCTGAAATGCCTTCAATTGAAATTAGAGAAATTTAAAAATTATCTGGCAAGAAAATAAAGTATGTAAAATACAAATATGAATTACATTTTTATATAAAACACAAATATATATAGCTAAAAATATACTCTTCTGAAAGTTTCTGCTAAAAGGTGATTCACTATATGGAAATACTATGAGAAAAGAGAAGGGAGTGGATGACTAGGTCCTGGTTGATGGTCTGTTGTAAATTCAAGAGGCCTGTTAGGTTAGAAGCCACCTTCTGGGACATCCGTCAGTGTAAAGGGGTAATAGCTGCCTGTTTAATTTCCAAATGTAAATGAAATGTAATTAGTTTGAGGAGCATCCCATTTCTTTTCCCCTGAGTATTTTTTTTTCCTTTACATAGGAGTCTTATTGACGTAAGAAGAAAATCTTAATTAGCAAAAATCTTGGTTGGAATTTGCAGCTCTATAAAGACAATTCAGAGAGCTGTGGTATTACTTAATGGAACAATAAATTGCTGGTAGTGGTAAAAAACAGCAATAACAATGAACTATTGGGTTCCTAATAGCTTCTATTAGGTTTCTTTGAGGGCTCGGTAGTTGCAGAAGATGGAAAATAAACTATGGACTGTGAAGTATTTTTTAGATGATTAAAAATAAAAAGTGTAGATAATAATGTAAGTCTATGTCTGAGTATTTTGAACAATTCAATAAAGTCTATTCCATGCTCAAAATAGCTTCCAGGAGTAACATGGAAGGAAGTTTTATTCTATAATGAAAAAAAGTTATATAAATGGAAAGAATAGGAAATATGATGAACATAGTCTTTAAAAATTTTTTTCTCTGAGCTCTGTAAGTCACATTCAGATTCTTATATTTCACTAACAAAATTTATTAAAAATAAAATAAACTTCTGCACACTATAGCCCCAATTACCTCAAATCTGCAATTTACTTCATTTTGTGGATTGCATGAATGCAGTATAACTTTCCATGTATTTCAAACCAAAGTCTCCTAAAACAACATCCAATTAAGTAAAATTAGACACAGTTTTGGTTTCTTTGTTCCTTTGTCAATAACATTCCCTTTCATTTGGTTGACTTTGCATTTTCTACGTCATTTTCACTGCATTTTTTCTTTTCATCATCCTTGTGAGGTAGGTTCCTACGAAGAAGAGGAAGCCTCTGAGAGGCTAGCTGTCCTTAGCTGCACAGCGATTATTAATCAGCAAAATCATGATTGGCATCCAGCTCTTGTGACTACAAATTCAATGCTTGCTTGTTCCACTAGGCTGTAGGTTTTCGTGAATTAAATGAGTTTTAGTTGTAGAGTGGACTATTGTTCAAATCCCATGTCAATTCTAACTGCAGAAATAGTAAAGGAAGTAATACCAGGCAGGCTGGGATAAGAAAAGAAAAAGGAAAATAAAGATATTTGCAATAAGATGAGAGAGAAGAAAAAGAGAAAAATAGTGGTAAAAATGGAGAAGGAGGGGGGAAGAAAAAGCCATACATCAGTGTTTGGATCGTTTCCTTAAAGTCTGCTCCCTTCCACACCCAGATATTCCATGATGCCTTTACTTCTTCCACATACTTCCATAGAATATTGTATCTCTCTAATTATGGTACTTAAGGCATTACATTAATCACTTGTTTAACCATTTCCTTGTTCTTCAGTAGGCTCCATAAAGACAGGCGATATCTCACACCATTGAGATTGGCGTGTTATATGTGCTTACTAGAAGTATTTTGAATGCATTAGTAAGTAAGTAGGGAATAGCAGTGTACCTTGAACTGCTGGATACCACTACATTTTGCTCACATCTATCCTACAAGCAAGGACTTTTGAAGCTGGGATGTTTGCTTAAAAGTGGATCAGAAGTGGTTGGATCCTTTTTGTCATTTGAACTGAGGAAATATTTACTATTATTAAAAAAATGTTATGTATATTGAACACCTTAAATTAATTAAGACAAGTTCCTCTGAATTGAGTTTTCAATTTTTTTCCTGAATGATAGCTGATTGTACTCTGTCTCTTCATGGTAGAATTTTCAAGTTACATAATTAGACATGATTCATGTTATACTCATGTTAAAAAGTGAGTTTGTTTCATAAAACTTAATCTGTTTGGCAGTAGAAAGTTTACTTCTTTTCCTTCACTAATTTGATCAAGAAGCCCCTGGTTCATTCTCCTATAATAATAACAGCTCTAAAGTATTTGATCCTTACCCAAGGTTATCTATGCCTCAAGAGCCTTTATGCATCCTTTTTATCTTGTGTCATTTCCTGAGACTATCTCTGTTAAAATATTAGATAATTAAATAAGAAAACAGGTAAGGAAAAAAAACGTCTCCCCAGGGACAAAAGCAGATTTCTTTAATTGAGTTTTATGTTATAAGAAATATTCATAGAGCCATAGAAAAATGCTTTAAGGGCTTCTTTCTCTCCTACTATTTAGATATTACTTAAGCTGGAGAATAGGCTTGTGTTTTTAGGCCACAGAAATCTTCAAGTGAAACCCTTCAGCTTACACTATGTATTAATTTCTTTGACTAGATTGTATAATATGGATCATGTTATTAACATCAAACTCAAACAAGTAGATGTTTTGTTTTTCTGAAAGGTAGAACCCCTTTACAGTTTTGAGTTTCTGAGACACTAATCCTAGTCCATCTGGTGTATAGTCCAGAAATAGTCCTAGTGAATGAATGAGTCTTTAAATTATAATAAATTTGAATTCAAAGAGAGCTGTGTGTATGTATGAGTGTGTGTGTATATGTATGTGTCTTATTCTTTGACAATGCATTTTGAATTGTAGAAATACCTTTCAGTGGGCATCTCCTGATTGTGCTTGCTAATACGGGGTCCTCTACATGGAGGCAGGACAACTGCTAGGCTGGGATAGGGTCTGGGATTTCTGAAGAGAAAGCAAAGTTTTATAAATAAGATTATTTGGTCTAGTGGGTCTAGTGTATTTTTCTTTTATCTGGTGTTCTAAAGCTTTATTCGGTCTGTGTTATTTCTTTCCTCCTTCTCCTCTTTTTTTCCCCCCTTCTTCTTTCTTCTCCTTCTACTTCACTATCTCCAAACATTTAATAAAGCCTGTTGAATGTGTTGGCTTATCTCCAGCCATGCTAAGAGCAGGCAAGGGGAGTCGTGGATGTACACTAAGGCTGCACTGATGGGCAGCAGTGGCCCTCGATGATGCAGCCATGATTAAAAACCATTTTCCCACGTGGAGGATGAAGCCCAACCCTAGAATGATCAACAGAAGCTGCTGAGTGGGAGAGGGAAAGGAGAAGAGAGAAGAAGCTAGTCATGTTCCTCTGTTCCTCTGCCCCTTTCCAAGCTTCTAACCCTGAAGCTAGAAATAGTTTGGGGGTTAGAGGAATGGGGAGTTATTTTAGTTTTTTTACTATTTTGCCTTTTAAAAAACTTTCATTAACACATTTTTAATGTAACATTCATACTTACAGGATGGTGCACAGATCTTAGGGAGGTGGTAGGTTTAAGTTAAATTTTTTACTATTACCCTTGACTGGTATTAGTAAAACTGGATCTTCCCCTGATAAAAATCCTGATTTTTAGCATTGGTCAATTACATGGTTAAAATATTCCCACCATGGCCAATATCAAGCTGTGAAAGCTTTAACAACTGGCATGAAAAATCTCTGAATAGCAGACAATTAAAAAATTTAGCTGAGTTGGTGCAAGTTAGGTGAGATTGTTTCTGAATCAGCAGAGAACAGAAAGGTTATAAGGTAAGTTTCTCCTCATGGAATTTTGGGTGGGAGTTGGTGTGAGTAATATGACAGGCTCATAGAATCAGTTTATCAGGAAGAAAAAGTTATGTACCTGCATTAGGGATCTCCAGAGAAACAGAACCAACAGAACTCAACAACAGTCTATCTCTATGCCTGTCAATTCATCTACCTTCTTATCTACTTACCATCAATCTATCTTCTATCTTTCATTCATCTGTATCCTCTATCTATATCTATATCTATCTATCTATCTATCTATCTATCTATCTATCTATCTATCTATCATCTCATCTTTCTTTCTGTCTGTCTGTCTATTTATCATAAGGAATTGGCTCATATAATTATAGAGGCTGAGGAGTCCCAAGATCTGCAGTCAGCAGACCAATGGTGTATTTCCAGTCTGAGTCCAAAAGTATGAGAACATGGAGAGACAATGATGTAAGTTTCAATCCAAGTCCAAGTCAGAACACAAGAGGAGACTCATGTCCTACCTTGAAGATAGTTATGCAGAGACAGAATTCTTTCTTTTTCTGTTCTATTTGGGCCTTCGATGGATTCGATAAAGCCCTCCCAACATTAGAGAAGAGCAATCTGCTTTACTCAATTTACTGATTCTAATGTCAATCTTATGCAGAGATACTCTTATGGACACACCAGAAATAACGTTTAACTGAATATTTGAGCACCTTTATGTCTACTTACGTTGACATATAAAATTAACCATCACAATATTTTTATTATTGAATTCAGCTCATTGAGTTAAAGTATCTATGCAATAGGATATTTAAAGTGATTTCCTGAATGTTAGCTAAAGTTGAAAGCTGAAGATAATAAGAGATAAGTATCTGCATATTCTAAAGATAATTAGAAGAGCTAAATTTATCTCTTCTTTTTCTATGCCAAACGAGCTTGTCTTTCAACAAGCAGACCTCATCTCCAGCATACAGGAGAGAAAATTACAATTTAGAAAGATCAATTTTCTAAAGAAATTTATAGGAGTAGAAAATATTTTGACTTTTCTCTTGCCAGAGAGAAGATGGTGCTTCTTTTCCTGGTCAAATGAGTCTCTAAGTCAAGAAACACTTATCAAGACTGGGTGGATATAGATTGGGCTGTAAAATTATGACCTGAAGCATAGTCATGAGCCTTGACCAAAGCATAAAATAACTCAATGCTTGTTCCCTAGTGATCGGAAGTATATGTGGTTATAGAGATTAGTGACTGCTTTCCACTTGGGAATTTTGTAAGCAGGATAGCAGGTTGAGGAAAGAAGGCCATGGTTGGGTAAGCTTAACAGGAAAATAAAGCACGTCGTTTCCTGAAGATTGAGGGACATTTGGACAGTGGCTAGGTCTGAGCTGTCTTGAAAAGAACCTACCTCAAGGGGCTGCCTGGCAGACCATGGCTTCCAAGGAAAGAAGCTGTCTCATACTTTCTAATGAGAGGATATGAAAGTGCCATTGCCTAAATATTTTGATTCATTAGATCCTGGATGTAGCTTAGAATATGTATTTTTAAAAGACTTTCCCAGTTATGTCTAATATTGACCAAATTTAGGATCCACTGGATTTTTAGATGATAACCTTTGTGAATGGACATCCTTCTATAACCACCTGCCTAAATATCCTCATCACTGCCTCGTCACAAACATAATGAACAATTTAGAATAGTACTTTCCAAACTTTTTGGAAATGCATATAATCAAGATGTAAATAGGAATATATATGCAGTTATAGAAATTATTTTTTATCTCCCTTAATGCACAAACAAGTGCATGCTCTATTACTTCTAAGTATAATCTTTTTCCTTAGCATATTGCTGTTACATAGGTGTATACCCAGAAACTGACAATTAACTACTCAGAAAAGATACAACTGTTCCCAGTCCCACCCAGTTTCAAAAATTAGAGGGATTGAAATCTGATAAAACATATTTTTCTGACATTTTCTTTTTAAATTGTAAGATGATTTTGATCTAATATTTCAACATCTGTGTAATTTTCAGCAACCTCAGTTAAACTCACATAGAAGTCATGTTGTAAAGCAGAAGATAACCCTTGAGTGGTGTACACATCTCTACTTTTCTCATGGGAACAAGTTTTTGTTGCTGGTGCTTTTTATTCATTTTAAGGTATAATTTTTCTCCTGATTTTCAAAGTATCACTTGTCCTATAAGGAGAATGGCAGTGGAGTTTAGCAGACAAGCTGTTGCAGTTGAGAAGAAAGCCCTTCTGGTCTGAGTATGCATCTTACCTGAAGCCAGTTCAGCTCTGACGTCACCCTGAGAACAGGGCTTTATTTAGTAGGTGCTTTAGGTTGAACATAATTCCTAATATTACTTTTCCTTATTATTACTTTGAGACACTGCCCAGGGGAATGGCCAGGCTCTGAACTTTGATGATAGATGGCAGGCTTCCGTGATTTACTCATGAAATTTGATTTCTGAATCCATTTTAAAGGTCTAGCTCTGAAAAGTTTGAGGCAGTGAGGAGCTTTCCTGGAGTTGAGCCCATGGAACCTCTAATTTCTTGGCTACAAGTCACATCCTTGAATTTCTCAAAAACGAAAACAAAGAAACAAATAACATCAAAATACACACAGCTCTATATTCCTTCTCTTGGATGAGAGAAAGTCTTAGATTTATTATACAAAGAGAGAAATCAGATAATAATCCCTCCTCCCTTATTGTCACACACAATTCTTCCTCTTCGGTCTTAATACCAAATTCTAGCCAGTTGACACTGTTCTCATTTATTCTCCCTCAAATGCTTGATTTGGGGTTATGCAGCCCCAGATAGACACACATAATATAAGATTCCACAGGTTCCCCAGGGTGGGGGACAGTGAAATATATTCACACCCAGGCCACATCCAGTTCAGGGTGTGTTCATCAGATGTGGATGCTGCAGTTACTGATGTTCACATTTTGTACTGGCACAGAAATTAATTTAATGTGTTCAGATTCTTAAATTTACTATTAGAATACTTAATTTAGACCTTGGCCTCCTGGAGGTAATTTATAACATGTATTGTTTCCATTATAAGGGTAATAGGATTGATCTGCAAGTGTTTGGATGGACTGACTGGCAGGTATAGCCAAGTAGCTTTTTTTCTATTTTCTTTTGGTAAAAAAAACCATTCATGGCTCAGAAAGCCAGAGAATAAATAGGATTTCAGAAATGAAGCTTTAATTAGGGAAACCCTATCAAACATGGTCCCCAACACAGTGAAGTAGACATTGTCTGTTTAGAATATTGCCATCAAGTGTCCAAATGATATATTACAGTTTTAACCTATCACACACCAAAAGGCCAAATGGATTACTACTTTACCTAAGATGTACAAAGCTAAGTGCCCTCAAAATATGAAGTATTATTCTGTCTATGCCCTGCCTTTTTGCTCAGAAATTAAGAGTATTTGCTAGTCTATGGCCTTAGGCATAGAACCAGTAACTTACAAAGTTAATGAATAGGTTATAGATATAGTCAGAGATGACTACTTCTAAATTTCCTGAACTTTCCTGGACATCATTTTCTACAAATTTTGTGACTATTGGAGGACACTGTATGCAAAAATACTCTAAAATAGTTCCTGCATATAATAGGTACCCAGCAAATATTAGTGGCTTTTCCTTTTGCCAAGTAAAAATATATAGAAACGACTCGCAGAAGGTGGAACCTAAGTCCACTGTCATGCATTTGTTCTATGTATTAATGACACATTTGGGCAAAATTGTAGAAAACATTTTAAATGAAACATCATAATAAGTAATAAATTTTTAGCTCTTGGATAACTTTAAGCTTAGATATTTTAAGCTTGGATCCAACTTTAAGCTTGGATATTTTTAGACATCTACCATGAAGATGCTCTGCTAATATATGTAAGTGCCAACATAACAAACCAAGCTTTTCTCCCATTTCCATGATGCACTCTGTGCTACTTTCATCAGGCTTAATATTGTTTAATGCTTTCATCATTTTCCCAGGTTCCCTGGCTCGAGATCACCAGGGCATCTGCAATTTCTTCCTCCTCCATTGCCAATAGGTCTCTAAACAGTGTTAACACTACTTCCAAAACATTTCTCACATTTGTTTCCTTCTTTCTAGACCTCTGTCACTGCTCCATGACCTATTGTGATAGCCTCCTCAGTGACCCTCTTGCCTCTCATCTCTTTAGTCCAATTCATCCATTACACTGAACAATCCAATCATATGATGGCAGAAGCTCAAGAACTAACCAAACCTCTCAGTTCCTCTCTCCAACCCCAAGTAATCTAATCTAAAAACTAAAATGTTCTGTCTTCCATTTCATTGTACCTTACTTTTACTGATATGTCAGCCTTTTCTGTTTAGTTTCCCTTTTTGTCAAATCAAAATACAAATGCACAAGTAGAGGGCATGAGACCTTTCATGATTTGGTTGTTGTTTACTTCTTCTTTGTCTCACATTCATATCCTACTGTAGACATTTTATTCCAGTAGGTCTAATCTACTTGAGTTACTCAAACATGTTCTGTTCTTTCTCTAATTCTTCTATTATTGCAGATGTCTTACCTTTGCTTGCTATTTCCTCTTCCTTTTTCAAGACTTATCTCAGATATCCATTCACTCAGAATGCCATATAGATGTTCTTCGTTAAACTATGAAATAATCTTGTGGAAACTTTGCTTATACTCTTTATCCCACTTCATTAAAATCATTTCACTGTCTATTCTTACTATTATATTCTCCATTCTCAGAAATTCTTAGAAGTCCTCAGGGGCAGGTTAATTTACCAAAAGTTAAATCACTGACAACAAATCACTGAAAGCCAGGTAATCCCTTGGTGAATTAACTCAGTATGAGTTAGCCTAGAACTTAAGTTTCTTGAGGGTAAAGCCTTATATTACTAATTTTGGTGTTCCCAATTCCTAGTCTAGTGCCCAGCAGTGCAGGCATTCAAAATATGACCTCTCCAATATAGTTTAATTACTACTCTCTTTATGTCTCCAAATGTTGTTAGTTTCAACAATGGTGATTTTCCTTTTTTCATAGAAATATCATGTCCCAACAGTACCACTTTAGAAGTAGAGTCAACATTCTGTGGGAATAATGAAGAGATTTTGCAAGTCAAGAAGGTGATTCTCTTTTTAAAAAAATAATGAACCAGTTTACTTATCCTTTTCTTTTTTTATGATTGCCACTTCAGCAAATCTAATTTGCATTTCCTTTGGCTGAAAGTCCCAAAGCCCAGGAGGACATTCTGAGAACTTCCATGTGGTTATTACTTCTGGGAAGATCATTCCCCTGTCACACATATCTTTGGCACATTTGTCTCACTCTGTCTGCCTAGGGCTCTGGGATGGATGACATTGTTTAGAGATAACAGAATTGATATGGAAAAATAAGCAATCAGAGAAAGGAGAATCAAACATTGGAACATCCTTAAAGAACACTATCAACCAAGGGAAATTGTTCAGACTACAAGACTGTTCATGACCTAAAGATTATCTAACAGTGTTTACTGCACTGTATATTATGGAGATGACATTGTTGTATCAGAAGATTTTTATTATGACTGCCTTCTAAGACCATGATATGATATATACTCTTTAGTATCATGAAGATAATTCAATAAAATTAGTTTTAAAAATCTGAAGTGTTCCTTTAAAGCAGATCAGAAATACTACACCGCGCCTTCTTTAAACTGGTCAAGAGAAAATGACATAAATGAGTGTATTATTTATTTATTCATTACTTTATTGTTCCTCTTGTTCAACAACAAAAACAGATTGAGTATTCAGTGCACCGATCTGAACTCAGTCCACTAGGGATGCAAAGAGAAAAGCCAAGATTCTTGTATTTGAAAAGCTCATAGATCTAATAAGGACAAAGTAACATTTCTGCATAAAGAAGGTAGGATAAATTCAAACAAAATTAAGAGACATAACCAATAGCACATAAAAGAACAGAAAAGAAAGATTTTTCAATTTCCAGCTAGATAAATCAGAGAAGGCCACTAGATAGTAATGGATTTCAAATTTGAAAGATCATGAGAATTTCAGCAGGAGGAGATGAAGAGGAAGCACATACCAGACACAAGACATGCAAAGGCACAGTGGTGGGAAAGTGAAGGTCTGATTTGGGGAGTGGCTTATAGACATTTCTTAGGTGTACACTTGTGAAGGATAATAGTGGAAGATGCCTGCAATGAAACCATAAAATCTTTTGTATGTCAGGTTGAGTCATCTGAATTATACTTGGCAGGCAAACGGTTGCTACAAAGAGTCCTGAATTGGAATAAAGGAATAGGGATGTTCTTAAATTGATTAACCTAGGGGCAAATGAGTATTCATTTGCTAATTGCTGCT
This sequence comes from Manis javanica, assembly GCF_040802235.1. Taxonomy (NCBI): domain Eukaryota; kingdom Metazoa; phylum Chordata; class Mammalia; order Pholidota; family Manidae; genus Manis; species Manis javanica. The sequence continues at coordinate 108,352,811 of NC_133160.1, forward strand.
GTAGCAAATTACTACAAACAGTGACTTAAAACAACATAAATTTATTATAGCTCTGTAGGTCAAAAAGTCTTTGGAACTGAGTGGAAGTTCCTAGATACTAAAAGATGATATCAATAGGAACAGAAAGTTCAGGAGGAGGACAAAGTTTATAAAGAATAATTATGAATTCCATTTTGAATTTGTTGAGCATGATGTGCCAGGGAATTATTCAGGCAGAAAAATCCCACAGGCAGTTGGAAACATGCAACTGAATCTTGGAAGACAGGATGAAGCACAGAAATATTAAAGTTTATAGACTCCATGGCAGAGGACTACACATATCCCTATTGATGATGTGATATATCATCTTAGATAAAAGTCCTTATATAATGTTCATTGTAAAAATAAAAAACAAGTTGCATCTTGTCAAGTGAATACAATTAATGGAACAAAGTTGGTAGTCCCCATATCAAATTTTAATTCGTACTTTAATAATGTACTCTTATTTTATGTTGTCAGCTTTCACATCATAATGTAAAAATATGACCTGACACTTAATATTTCTGCCCTAAGTTTCATTATGTTTGGTAAATTTCTTAGGCATTTAAAAAAATTGCTTACATTTATTTGAAACAAACATCTCAAAATATCAAAGATTGTTATCTCAGTTTAATATTAGGGTATTGAGGTTTGCCTCTCAAAAATGCTTGCAGCTGAGAGAGAATCATCTGAATTTAATTTTGGGGTCTAGCCATCTCTTTCCTGGCTTTTTGCCTATATTATTTTGCCACTGCCTGCTGATGTTCCATTGAAGTTAAGAGAGCATTAGGATACGTTGTGTACTGGGCACACACAACGTGTTTTTTTAGTGTTTATCACTATAATACATTTTTTTTGGTATCATTAATCTACAATTACATGAAGAACTTTATGTTTACTAGACTTCCCCCTTAACCAAGTCCCCCCCCACATACCCCCTTAGTCACTGTCCATCAGCGTAATGAGATGCTGTATAATCACTACTTGTCTTCTCTGTGTTGCACAGCCCTCCCCGTGCCCCACCTTCTCCACATTGTACATGCTAATCGTAAGGCCCACTTTTGGGTATTTTTGCACTCTTCAGTAACTGTAAAAAGGACAATTAGAAGAAGACATTTATTGGTAGAAAGAATACCCTGTTTGAAGATGACTTTAACCTTATAAATATTTTTCTTTCTTTTCAGGATTTATTAGAAGCTATTGTTTCAGGTATTATGTTAGTTAATTTGAACAATAATGGATATTGTTATTCTTATTTTTCATGTGGGGAAAGTGAGGTTAGGAAAATTAAATTGTGATTTTAAAAATAACTTAGCTAAAATATGAATAAATTGGCACACAAATACTGGTCTCTTGAGCCCAAAGTCATTGCTTTTTGTATTATTCTTCAGTTGTCTCTCACTCTAGAAGCACAGTTTAAAATAATAGGGTAATGCTGTTCTTGGCTTTTTCTTTGTTTATTAATAGTCTGTGTTCATCACTGCAAGGTAAGATCTCTGGGATCAGGGGCTTTGACTATACTGTTTACTACTCCAGTGCTAGGGCTTAAGGAGATTGCCTGGCACATAGTAGATGCTCGCTAAGTATTTGTTTTCATTTTTCTAGGCACTATGCAGTATGTGACAGTTCCAGATGCAGGCCTTAAGGTGCCGTGAGTTGAGCACTGATTTTCACTGGGGTATAACTAAAGGAGTGCTCACAAACTAGTCCTAAACCAAATGACTGGGAGGTCCCTGTACAATATCCTGAGCTGTGCTTAACTATAGTTAGAGAATTATGACATGCTAGAGTTGCACAACTGCAGAAGGGTCCAGAGTTGGTTAAAGACCTTACTGAAATAAATTGCAGGGCACTGAAAATCAGAAGATGAAGTGGGATCTTCCAAGGCTAAGGCTGGTGAAGGTTGTTGGGATATGTTGGCATCTAGGTGTGGGAGAACAAGGCCATACTGTAGCTTCTTACTTTGCACTGTAGCTAAGGCTGGGCAGAGTTATATACACCAGTTAACCTGCAGACAAGTCTGAAAAATGCACCTTTCGGTACAGGAATCCAGAATCATAGGTTTTACCATTTGTATTTCCAAGAGCCTCTTGAGAGATTTTGTTTGTTTGAGCCACCTTCTCTTCTCCCCAGGGTATCTGATTCTATGTTTTCAGCTTCTTCAGTACATTTTTGGATATACACTGGAATTTCTCTTTATTATAACAGCTAATCCTTACAGTGATGAGTGAAAGAGACAATTGACCGTTTTAAAACTGGCAAATGAAAAACTGAAAGTTTGATTTATAAGTTCATTGATCTTTTAACTTTTACATAGGTCATAATGTACATAGTACATGCATGTTTTTGTTTTCATCATCACATGACACCTATGGGATAAATAATCTTCCAAGAAAAAACAGAAACTATTTTCAATTTTAAATATTATTAATTACATAATCAGTTTAGCAAACATCTACTTATTTGATTTCCTGAAAGAAGTGGTTAATACAACATACTACTGGCTGAATGCTCATATTTCTTAATAAGGAAGTTATTTTTTGAGAAAAGGAAACTTTTCAAATATTGGTATTTTAATTTTTTTGGTTATGAACCATTATAAAATTGAATGAAATGTTATTCTTCCTTAGCAATTGACAGTTTTGATCTCTAAAAATAGAATCATTGATGATAGGATTGGGAGAACCAAAAGGATGATTCAAAAACTTAGCAATATGCACTGATCCATTTTCGAAAGTGTAAGAGTTGAGCAGATGAAATGTTAGAGAAAACAAGGTTCCAAACTGACCATGTACAGAGAAGTGAAAGTGAAGCCAAGATTGACTGGAGACTAACAGGACAGTTACCAGGGCTCCACTACCTCTGCACGTTTTGATAGGCTACTGAAGGCTGAAACCCACCAATGAGGAGACATTGTTTGATTGTTTCATGTTTATTTGCTGATCATCATTAACTGATTTTTAAGTTCCTTATTACTATGCCAGCAACTTAAAATTTAAAGGTCCCAAGGAGGCTGGTATTAAATGCTATCACACTAGCTTTTCTAACCCTATAAAAATTAAAACACTAAATCTAACAGAGTCTGGAGAGAACCTCTAATTAAAGTCTGCTGAAATGGATTGGTAACACAATTTGTTACCAAAAGCAAACTTGTGAAACTGAAGGAAGTTATGGAAGTACTTCATGCATCTACTATTATGGTTTTGCTATACAAATGTGTGACCTATACCAGTGGTCTCAATTGGTGACAATTTTGCCAACTGTGTGATTTGAGGCAATTTCTGAAGATATTTTTGTCTGCCACAATTGTGAAGGGATTGTTACTAGCTACTAGCTAGAGGCTAGGGAAGTTTCTGAACATTCTACAATTCACAGGCTATCCCGCTGCAGTAAAGATTATCCAGCCCCAAACATCACTAGTGCTGATGTTGAGAAAGCCTGGCCTGTGCACCTGGTGAGTCAGACAGAAGTCTCTCTACTGCCTTGTCCTCCCCTTTCCCACCTTTACTTTTAACTAATGTCATCATTTGTCCAAATGGAGTATTTCTGGAAACAGAAAGGAGAGCTGTTTTGGTTGAAAATGCACAGGCGTCTTGGAGCTACATTAGCTCTGACTCCTATTACCCTTTGAGATGACCCTTAAGGCTTTTAAACATAACCTCAGGGCTCTGAAGAATATAATTAAAGAAGCACTGCTCTCTGACATAGGTACCACTATACTGCCACTCTTAAAATAACTGGAAAAGAGGGGATCTTTGCAGTGGGATGTATGTATGTATGTATGTTTCACATACAATAACCTTGGGCAGAGAGGAGGCATCTTAGTAAAAGTGCAGGCTGGGAACAACAATTGTCATGATATTCTTTGGAATCATGAACATTGAAAGTCCTCCCTCAGCCCAAGAAAGCTCCACTACATAAATGATTTCTAGAGCTGCGTGCATTTGGCTACGGTTGAAGGAAAGATAAAAGTAAAGAATTCAAGCAACATCCAAGTGCAAAGTGAATGGAATGGAGACACAGGAAGTTTCACCTTCTCTGGTAGCAAGCACAAGGACTAGGTAGATTTTGCTTCATTGCAGAATTACTTAAGAAGCTAAAATTTCCTGCTATTTACTATATGACAGGTGTTATTTTAAATGCTTACCTTAAATGCCTATAAAGTCCTCATGTGCTCTTTTGAAACTTCAAAAATGATATTCAAGGAAATGTAAAAAATAATTGAGAACTGTAAAAAAAATGGAATAAAGATAAACTTGCCCTAAAAGATATTAAAAGCTATAAGAAAAAAGAAATTAAAGCACGCAGTGACCCAGCAATATATAACATAGAAATAACAGAAATAAACTGAAAAATAAGAGTGAATTTATTATGATAAATTTGGGATTTTAAGTTAGTGAAGAAAACACATTATTTTGCAAAATACTGGGACAAATTCATAGCTACTTGAAAAAATGTTATGCTAAATTCCAGTATCATTCCTTATATCAAAATAAATCACAAATGGACAAAAACGTACATATAAAAATGACAACAAAAGTAGCAGAAGAAAAATTTAAAAATTTCACCATTTTGGAGCAGAGACATCTTTCACAAAACACAAAAGCTATAAATAAAAGCATGACTGGACTTGACCACTTAAAAACTAAATTCTTTTGCATAACAAAAGTTGCCAGAGAAAATCAAATAACAACTAAAAAAAATCTGTATCACGTATTTTAGAAAAAATTAATTTCTCCAGTGTATCTCAAACTTTTCCAAATCAATTAGAAAAAAATAACATTAAAATAAGAATAGGCCAAACCACAAAATGATATCAAGATATTCTATACATATATGAAAATATGCTCTAACTCCCTTATAATTAAAGAAATTCAACTGAAACATTTGTGTTTTACTATTTTTACTATTAGAGATGTTTACTATTAGAGAGGCAGATAATGAAAAATCGTCTAAGACTCTTTATCAGTGAAGGAAAAGATGCAACTTCATGTACACTTCAGAGTTACGAATTTTTTGAAATGGCAATTTCATAATATCTATCAACACTAAAACATATCTGCCTTTTGGTCCTGCAGTTCCATGTTCAGGTATTTCTCCTATATCTCTTTATATATTCACTTTATTGTATAAAAATACATGAAAAAGAATGTTAACGGAAGTAGAGTTTGCGACAAGTCCCTGCACATCATCAGTATCAGACTGGTTAGAAGCATTATGGCACATTGCTACTCTGGGAGGGCAGTTCTTAGGAGGACTGAGATATATTCATGTTTACTGGGTCTTTGTGTTGTTTAAATGCCTAGGACAGTAAGCAGCCAGAAGGCTTTTAAAAAATACTTGTTGAAGTGAATGGATGACCCTCACTCTAACAGTGGAGCAATGGGGAACAGCAGGTAGTAATGATCTCAAGTATTATAAAGAACAGACCACACACACACATAGGCGTACACTTTGGGCAGTTTTCTGGGGAGATAAGAAACTGTTAGCAGGGGTGTTCTTTTTGGCAATCCAAATTTTACATAAAAACTTTTCTGGATTATGGAAAAAAGCAACTCTAATTTAAAACAAATTTGTTAAAAGTCTGTTTCCAAAACCATATCCTTTAAAAGAATGAAAAGAGAAGCCACAGACTGGGAAAAATATTTGCAAAACACGTATCTGATAAAGGATTTGTGCCCACAATTTACAAAGAACTCTAAAAACTCAACAATAAGAAAACAGTCCAATTAAAAGGTGGGCAAAATATGTGAAGAGATACCTCACCAAAAAAGACATACAGATGAAAAACAGCATAGGAAAAGATGCTGTAAATCATGTGTCATTAAGAAATTGCAAATTAAAAAAACAATAAGATACTACTACATACCTATTAGAATGGCTAAAATCCAAAACACTGACAATACTAAACACTATCAAGGATGTACAACAATAGGAACTGTCATTCATTGCTGGTGATGCAGCATTTTTGAAGGGAGTTTACCAGTTTCTTATAAAGGTAAACATAGTCTACTATAGGATTTAGCAATTATGCCCCTAGATAATTACCCAAATGTGTTGAAAACCTATGTCTTCACAAAAACCTGAACATGGATGTTTATAACAGTTTTACTCATGTCAAAACTTGGGAACCGGAAAGATACGTGAACTGATAAACTGTCATACATCCACACAATGGGATATTTTAAGTAGTAAAAAGAAATGAGCTATCAATGATATGACATGGAGGAACCTTAAATGCATATTACTAAGTGAAAGAAGCCAATCTAAAAAGGCTATACACTGCAAGATTCCAACTATGTGACATTCTGGAAAAGGCAAAACTATGGAGACAGTAAAAAGATAAGTGGTTGACAGAGGTTAAAGGAGATAGAGGGGGAGGGATGAGTGGGGCTTAGAGGACTTTAGGGCTTTATATTTGGATATTTGCATTGATAGTGTCATGGTAGATATGAAAGAGTATGAATTTGTTAAAATCCATAGAATTGAACAACACAAAGAGTGATCCCTAATGTAAACTATGAACTTCAAGTTAATAATTTTTCAGTTTTGGGATAATCAATTGTAACAAATAAAGTGCACTAAGGCAAGATGTTAAGAACAGGGTAAACTGTTTAAGTATAGGGAGAAGAGGTATATGGAATCTATCCGTACTTTCTGCTCAATTTTTCTATAAGCCTAAAGGTTATCTATGAGAATAAAGTATACAAATTTAAAAATTACATAAAATTCAATATCCAGTGTCCATAAATAAGGTTTTAGTGCAAAAGAAGAGAAAAAAAAACTACATATATAGAAAGAACTCTCATAGGGTTGTAAAAAATCTCGAATCATGTATGAGCATACCCATTTGGACAACTTATTGAAGAAATCATTCAATAAGCATTTTTACCTGGAATGCACTTCAAAATGTATATACATATAATTTGTTAATTAAATTTGCTTTATTATTAATTACAACTAGTAACTTTTTTATGATTTCAATTGATGGCAAAACTACATTTGGAAGGATACATGGATATCCATTCCTTGTTATGTTTCAAAACAAAATTAGGAATAGGAGTATATTCTCCCTCCCCCAATTAAAATATTAGTATTAAATCGAGTTGATATCATAATGCCTTTTAGCAAAGTGTTTTACAGTACTAGCTTCAAGAGATTTCATAGCAGCTCTTTCTTGGGGTATCTTCCCAACCCATGGTAGTCCCTTTCTCTCTAGAACAGCCTTTGAGATATACAGATGGACCTCCAGGTGTTACTGCTAACTTCTGAACTTGACCACACCTGACTGATTTAGAGATGGACACCTGAGCCTCATAGCTGATCAGGATCCCATTTCCTTTCCTGAGAATTTGAAATTTGGGATTGGTGAATAGTTGGAGCTCAGCTATATTACTGACAGTGTTTAACAGAAAGGCTTCCAGAAAATTCCTCTTTACTTTTTTCCTGTATCTTGGTCAATTCTTTCTTGGATTCTAGTATATTCCTCTTTCTGCTTAAATGTGCAAGATTGTTTTTATGTGGCTTTCAAACAACGAAAAACCTCAAGTAACACAGACACTAATAGGTGTTTCATGGTGAAAATGGAGGGTTGTTGATCAGTGGGCAATTTGCTTGGGAATTTAGGTTAAAAAGCATGTAGAGCTCTCTTTATTTTGGAACTTCTCAGAGTAAATAACATGTCACATTGTGAGTCTGTAAGAGAAAGCTGTGGTATGCAATTTCACAATCTTGTTCCACCCCGGAATTTTTTTTTTCGGCAGATATTTTAATAAGACTGGTGTGCTGTAATCATGCCTTGGGAAATACTTCCCTATGGTATTCCCAATAAACCAGTATCATCCTCCTCATCTGGTTCTGGAAAGCCTTGGGCAATTCGTGTAGTACATTCAACAGCCTCTTGGTCACTGAGGAGGAAATCTATTCACAATAGCAGCAGCAAGAACAATAACAATAAAAACATACATTCTCTTAGCTTCCTTTTTAGTCCAAGCTGGTGTATTTCTTGAAGGAATTACTGTGCTCCGAAGAGTATCTGGCTCACATAAATAAATGAGTAGATATTTCCTTTCAGTTTCCTTGACATGAAGATTATTTATTGTTATGGCCTATAGTTTAAGTCATATTACTCTGAGATATAGTAAAATTGAAGAGGTTGGTGATATATCAGATAGTTTTGAGTATATAATTGCTTATCTTAGAAAATTCTGTTATAAAACAGGAAGCATACAAAGAGAATATTCATCCAGTCACATGTCCGTGTTGCTTTTCCTTCTGTTGTTACCACCCATGAAAAGGGGAAGAATGAGCTGCTGCTCTAGTGACTGAGTACCTGAGCATCTGGGACTTTCTCCCTTTCCTCTCTCCTGCATTCTCTTTCTGCTCCACTGAACTGGATGCATTGTTGTGTCAAATAATTACCTGCTTTTCTAAAGTGTCATTATCCACCAGGTTTTCATAGTTGCTATAATTATGGAACACAATTCTGCACAGCTTGACCATTTTAGATTTTTAATTTTAGTGGGAGCTGGGTTTGTGATTGAAGTCAGTGAAATGTCCCTTCTGTGGGATTCTGGACTTTGGAAAAAGAGAAGGGAAGGGAGGGAAGAAAAGAGGGAGGAAAGGTTGGGAGAGAAGGGTAAAGTGAAGGAGGGAAGTGGGAAGTAGGAAGGGAATGAGAAGGAGAAAAAGAGAGAGAGGTGTGCGTGTCTGGAGAAAAAGGCTCTTTTGCTGGAAGAATAATGTTGCAGAGGGAGGAACACAATGATGAGACAGAGTGGGATTTCTGATGGCATTCAAGGGTTTGATTATGATTATTCCTGGGATGCAGATATATTCCTTTACTTAGTTCTGGGAGACACCTCCGTGTTTTCATAATAAAAGTTCAAATTGGATTCCATCACTTGCAACCGGAGTCTTGAATAATACACTTGAACTATCACTTGGAGAAAATTATGTTAAACTTGAAAGGCTATCCTATTCAACTGAGGGGAGTCTATAAATAGATTAGAAAAACAGCATGGAGAAATCATAGATGTTTTGGATTTTGAAGGGACATTCAAGAGCCAAAGTCTGGAGAGATAAAGTGATTTGGCCAATTACCAACATCAGCTTGCCAAATAGTCTGGTTCTTAATACTCTACTCGTTACTGCATTGCTCAATTTTTTGTTTCATTTATTTTTGGTCAGCTCACTCATTCCTTGGTCCTGTGTCTTTGGCCCACTGTTCTGCTGACTCTCACATACAGTTCACATATGCCCTTTACCTGGCCCTGCATTCAATCATCAGCTTCAGGTTAAAATTACTTTCTTAGTGTTTCCTGGACCGAAGCATAACAGTTCTCTTACTGCTTTTTCTTCTTTTACTGGGAGCAAGAAATGAGCTTCCATGAAGAGAATTTCCAGTTTCTAGTAGGAGCATTACTTTGACTTTAGAACTGTGACCACAAAGCAAGGCAAGATGTGAGAGATATGCTCAATACTATCACATGTCCTTTAAATACTTATAAGAGTTGTGGCTTTGCTAATGGAAAGAGTATAAAAACAATTTAGAAATAGAATGAAACCTGACATAGATTCACTGAATATCAGTCAACCTGCAATCTCAACTCAGATGACAAAATGAGGTGATAGATGACATTTGAACCCAGGGCTCATGATCAGCAAGGCAACCAATTGAAAGACATGATATTGGAACCCTCAGAGATCTAGACCTGGCTTAGCATTGGCTGAGAGGGTCTAATCAGGAGAAAAATGTCCTGGATATTTGTAATCCACATCCCATGGGTTGGATTGTGTCCCCCCAAATTGATAGTTGGAACTTTACCTCCCAATACCTCAGAATGTGACTGCACTTTGAGACAGCCTTGAAAGAGGTAATGAAGTTACAGTAAGGTCATTAAGTTGGACTCTAATGAATCTGACTAGTGTTCTCATAAGAGACATTTTGACTCTTGGAGGGACACTAGGGATGCCCACGCAGAGGAAAGACCACGGGAAGAAGGAACGAGGAGGCTGCCACCTGCAAGACAGGAGAGAGGTCTCAGAAGAAACCAAACTTGCTGATACCTTGATCTTGAACTCCAGATCTGTCTCCAGAACTGTCAGAAAATAAATTTCTATTGTTTAAACCACCCAGTTTGTGGTATTTTGTTATGGTGGCTCTAGAAAATGAATCCTATAGCCTAACTCAAATTTCCATTCAGTATTTATTCTCGGTAAATTCAGTTCAGAGACCAACATAAAATTTAGTTGTTATGATATACCTGATTCTTTTAGTGGCTTAAACCTTGAGATTAAGTGTAGGAATGATCTGTAAATGTATTAAGTATTTTAAATACTTTAAAAATTTATAATCCAAGATATTTAAAATAGTTTTAACATTTAAGAAAAAGTGTCATATTAGAGGATACAGTTTCTAATAAGTAAGCTTTACTATTCCAATTTAAAATGTAACATTTTAATAATTAATTCAGACATGATTTTAAATTGGAACTGGTAGACTATATTGAAACTTTTAAGAGAGCGTAAGATTAATTTATTAAACTTAGAAGAGTTATTTAAATGTACATAAACCTTGTTAGTTGAAAATTTGAAATTAGAAAATTGAATGAAGTTCACAAATAAAATTTTAAATTTACTTAAATTTATATTAAATTTACTTAAAAAGGAATTTAATTAAACTATAGAAGAACTCTTAAAAATGATTAAAATTTCATCAAATCTATAGATGGAACAATAAACTTTCTACATATACTTCAAGTATAAGTAACTAGAATTTTTGAACTTATAAATGTAGTAAATCGGATTATTTATTTCAAAACAATCTCAGACTTACAGAAAAATTCCAAGTACAGCACAAAGACCTTTTCCCCCTGAAATATTTATAAATAATTTGCTGACATGATGCCCCTTGCTCCCAAATGCTTTAGTGTAATTTCCTACAATCCAGAAGATTTTCCTAATAGAACCACAACATAATCATCAAAATCAGGTCATAAACATTTTTACATTACTACCATCTAATCTTCAGAAACCATTCAACTTTCATCAATTGTTCCCAAATTCCCTTTATAGGATAAGAATACAAATAAAAAATCATGTATTGCATCTGATTACCGCATCTCTCTTGTCTCCCTCAGTCTGGGACAGATTCTCAGCCTTCTGTTTTCATGACCTAGACACTTTTGAAGATCTCAGGCCAGCTGTTTTGTACAATGTTCCTGTATTTGGGTCTGAGTTTTCTTGTGATTACAACCATGATATGCAATTTGGGCAGGATTATTATAAAAGGGATGCTGAGTTCCTCTGTTGCATCTTATTTTGTGGGGAGCAGATTCAGTTTGCCTCATTATTAATCATATTTTCTTCAATCCACTTACTGAAAGTGGTGTCATCCAGCCTTTTCCATTGTTCCCTCTATAATTAATAATTATTTTGCGGGAAATACTACGTAAATATCCTTTTCCTCTTTGAAGTTTCCATTTTATTCATTTATGTAGATCAGAATGGACTCGTGGTTTCCTGTTTTATGCCTGCTCTTATCATTTAATTATTTTGATGTGCAAACTCTCCCTGATTTGGCCAGTGGGAACCTTTTCAATGTGGATTCTGTGTCCTTTTGATAAATTCCCTTCATTTTTCAAGAACTTCTTTGCTTTCTGGCACAAAAAGATGTTCTAGCCTCTTGTATTTTCCTTGCCTCAGCCCTAAAATCAGTCATTTTCCCAAGGATCCTGGCTTTTTTTGGTAGAAAATGGCATTGAGTATCTAAGATCTGGGTGCCAGTGTGCTCGCTGACATTGGGTGTTGTTGCTCTGAAGCCCTCCCAGGGCGCAGAGTGAGGGAATAGGTAGGCATGCATGCATTAACATATATTCTCTATCAGTTGTATATTGAAAACAATGAGATCACAGCAATACATCCAATTCTAATTTAACACCACTCTACTCTGATTGGGTGTGAGTAGTACTCATTGTACTACTCACCTCATGCCAGGCCATCACTTCCCCATGCATACACCCTTTTCACCCCATAGGAGCTCTGACACCTTGCTCAGGGCTCTCCCACCCTGTACATGGAGCAGATTTCCACCTTGCTTGGCCTCATCTAATTGCCTTATCCTGAATTATAGAAAGGGAAGAGAAGGGAGTGGAGAGGAGAAAATGGAGGCCCAAATATTAATTTTAAATCACAAGTGGTCCCTGAATAATATTTTTTCTGCACAAAAGCCACCTGCAGGGGCACAGTAGCAAAGTGTTCTTTTTCTCTTATGCTTTAAAATTTTCTGATTTCCTTTAGATTTCATTTTTTCAGCTTCACTGTCATGAGGTTTAAATGTTCTAGACACAATGATATATCAAATACTGCATTCATTTTATGCATAATCTCATGGGATTTTTCAGATGGTTTTACTCATTTAATGCTACTGAATGAATACCTTGTATTTATATTTCCTTATGCCCATTCTTCAACTTGAGATCTCTTATCAGTATTCAAAAATCGTAGGATATAGCACTAAGACATGGCATAAGGTTTCATCTGCTATATTTGGCAACAGAAAGTGACACATTTTTGTTTTGGAAAATCTGAGTTACAAAATAAGGGACTAATTACTATATCTCTGAAGTAGCACAAAATTTTCTCTCATGAATTGGCTGCAGTTAGCTTCAGGGATTTGGGGGGAAAATTAGAAAAACCTCAAATTAGATTAAGAGGCTATCTGTACTGCAAAAAGACAGTCAATATTACAGTTTTCTTTCTAATTTACCAACTTTTATTATTCTAATCTACCTTCCAGCTAGAGTCCTCAGTTATTATTCTAATTTCTTCTGGTTACAGGATTCATTTCAATTTAAGAAATCATCAGGGAACCATCTACCATGTTAGTTAGTTAAGTCTTTCTTCTGGAAATGTGATCAAAAATGACAGCTTGTATGTAGAGTTCTGTCTGGATAGGAGTTCTGGTAGAGTTGTCACCTGGTTGAGCCTAAAATACACAAATTGTTATTGTTAATCAGTCCAGTCCATGCAAATGATTGGCATTAAATGAATTTTCTTCTTGCTTCAGTATTATAGCAAACAGAACTAAAAGGGATGTGTCCATGGAGACATTTTCACATGTTTCCCCAGATTCTTTTTCTCAGGAGAGATGATCATTCAAATCAGGAGCTTTGGGGCCCTGGGTTGTGACATTACTGAAAATATCTAGGATCAAAGTATTAAAGAATGTCCTAGGCTCATTCTTGTCTAGACTGCTGATCCCCATGGGTCACTTTGCAGAATTCTCAGTGAAGAGCTCTGCAAACACATGTGATTGCAGGTTAGTAAATCAAAAAGAATCCTATCTTGATCTCCAGTTTGTCAAATAAAAATGTCTCAAGTTTGGAATTGATTCAAACTATTGGAAGTACCTGTAGGTTTCATAAAAAGCTTCTCATCACTTAAAGAACTATTTGATCTGCTTTTTTTCCCCCCTTCAAATTACAATCTGTGGAAAAAAAGAATTGTTCCTTTTACCTTTATTCATGATAGTCTATCATACTTACAGGTTTTGAGGGAGCTCCTAGTGGGTCAGATTTTCAGGTGTGCCAGTGTGATATTGATTAGAGAAGAGAAAGATACTATAAGAGTTGGGTAATATCTACAACTGAAAAATATTAGTCATTGGGCTTTTTCCATATTTAATGTACAAAAGAATGATGTTACTTGCTCTCTCTTCTTTTCTTGTAGGAAGATATGATAAGAAATTTATATCTGGGGCTAGAAAGCAGCTTTGGTATTATCTTTTCTCCACAGTACTTGATTTCTTGTGCAAGTGAGAAAGCATATATTGAACCCATCTTTTATAATTATAATTATAAAGACTTTGAAATGAGTAAAATAAAAAATGTGGGTGTTCTGAGTGGCCCACTCCTCCAACATTTTTCTGCCTTTCATTATTTTTGTGCTATTTCACAACTCTTGAAGTTGTAGAAAACTGATAGCAAAATATTGTCTACAGAGATACAAATTAATGGTACCTAGTGGAATACAATTAATTATTGCCCTGTATTGGGACCTGCTTTGCATCTGTTTGTAAATTAATTACAACTTTTCTTATTCCCTATATATATTCTGTTTTTTGAATTCTCATTTGAATGGCTTGTAATATTTTTTCTGGTTTACTCTATATTTAATGAATTAAATAAAATCTTTGGCACATTCATTTCATACCTGTATAAGAATCACGATTTTATCTTTTTTAGAAAAATTTATCTGTAAACATTTCCGAAGTTCCACTGTGATGCCCAGTGGATTCACCTGATGGCTCAGTAACCTGCGCTCCTGGAGAGAAGTGGTTCCTCAGGGATAACTTAAACACAGGCATTTCTTTTCTTGGCTCCAGGAGGTAAATTTGCAGTAGTCATGGAACTTTCACTTTGTTGATCCTCTGTTTGTTTACTTTTTTTTTCACTTTTTTATTTTTTGTGTATTGTTTTTGTTTTTAGAACTTTTACAATCAATAAATTATTCTCTATTGGTGATGGTAATGATTAGGAATTTGGTTTTACTGCTGAATCTTTGTGATCTCTGTAAATGGACTAATAGATGATAGATAGAGATTTATTTGTCCTTAGGTGAGAGACAACAGAAAATCTGACTTGTATTTTATTTTCTTTGTCTACTTGTCTATTTTGAGCTCAAATTAAGAATCTTGTGCCCACCAGGAAAGAGAGCAACTTTATTCTATACAGACTGATAAATTTTTGTGTGTTTACTTTTGACCTGTGGTTAATGTTTAAAATTTCATGAAAATGAGTAAATTAGAGTTTTCATACTTGAAATGCTCTATATCCAAAAAGTTATTCTTACAGAAACTCAGAAACATTTTGAAAATTTAAGGTCATATAATTAAGGTAAAATTTTGGTAAATCAGACTGGTATGATAACTTTGGTTTAATACAAACAACTTGTACTCTGATTTATCAGTGGTAGGTGTAATATAAGCATACATTTTATTCCACTTGGGTTGGTTTTTCTTAAATTTACTCAGGTATACTGGTCAAAAAGCTAACATTATTCCTATACAATATTTGAGATAATGAAAAATAGAAATTTGTATTCAACAAAAGCAATTCATTATTCTGACAACTTTATTTCAACAGTAAATTTTTTTTTATTATGTCAGCTTGAATATAATTCCTCAGACCTTAGGTAGCATAAGTCCTTAGACTGCTATTACGTTGAATTATATAATGAATATTCATTTGATATCTACATACTTTCTAACTAAGAATATTGAAAACCTGATGCCTAATTATTAGGCATAATCTTCAGTTTATATACTTTTGCTTATATTCCACGGAAAGTTCCTATCGTGGGTCATGTCAATGAACACGTTAATTTTGTCTTTTTAAAAAGGCATGCATGTGGCTATAGAAAGTTGCAATATAAACTTTACTAGTATGTTAAAATGCATTTGGAAGACAGACAGTTGTTAATTTTCTACATCTAGTTTTCTTTATGAAATAGAAGTTACTTTGGTTAAAAGTCACAATATGAACAGCTCCAATTACACTATGATTAATAGGGACAGATTAATACCACTGTCTATGTGCTTTCGTGTTCCAAAGAGAAAGTAGTTTTGTGCTATAAAGGAGGTTTTGTAGTAGTATTTAGTAGTGATCACACTCAAACACACACACATAAATAGTTTTCAGGCTGTTTTTTACTTTTTGTTCCTTTTCAGAACCCCTGTCCAATCTTGAGTCTTACTGAGGACCCCAAAGAACTTTCATGTGGGCTATATCTGTCAATGTTTACCATTCTGGCAGTTAAAGTTGGGAAATTTTTAAATACTTACTGGTTCATTTGACTGTAACAGTGATGAACATGCATTGAAATGTTAATAGAAATAACATCTTGCTATTAACATAAAATTATTTTGAGCTAATGGATCCCCTGAGAATTCCGATATGAAAAAGCAAATTAAAGGGCAAATTTGGAAGTACATTTTACTTGCCTTGATTTATAGTATTTGACTCTGAAAAGAAGGGATGAAATATGCTAAAATTTTGGTAAAATTTGTCCCATCTTGATGAGCTTGCCTTCTTGGTTCACTGGTTATTTCCTTTGCCTAATATATGAAAGGTTTTCTTTTCTTTTCTTTTTTTTTAACTTTCTATGTAATCTGACAAGGTAGCAAATATTCCATGTTTTATAAGAATAATTTTCTGTGCTTTATGTTGAATTTATTACATTCTTGATTAAAAAAAGAAAAAATAGAAGCAAAGAACAAAGATTCCTCACTTATAAAGAACTTAGATTCTTTATAATCATGTTAACATTTATGTTTATCTTATTTTTTATTGTTTTAAGTGTTTATTAATTGAATAGTTACTCTATTATTTCTTTAGCACCCTGTTCCTATCTTAATCAAATGTCTAAGTATCTTCTGACAATTTTTTTTACAATTTTGCCTTTACATAATTGGATCCCAGGTATAGAAAAAATTAAAACTTTCAATACATCTTTTTCACCTAAGAGATATCTCTGAGATCTCCCAGAGGGCCCCTGGAAAAATCATAAAGATTTCTTTTTTCATCTTTGGAAAGAGGTTCTTGGAGTAATTAGCTTTGTCTGTAAAATTCCAAGGGAAGACAAAAGAGATGCATGACCTTACCTAGGTAAATGTGTATAGGCACAGTATTATTAATGTATTTCAGAAATTTTGTATGCTTTATGGGAAGTCCCCAGAGTCATGCCATTGCCCTTGCTGTCTTATGGTTTCCCCTTAGGGAAACCAGATCACAGCTCCTAGGAATATATCAGTCAGCTTCCCCTATATTCATCAGAGTTCTGGCAATAGCAGGATAATGTTACCAGTCATAATTTCAGCTATTGTTTTTAAAAATAGAAACGTTACTGCCCACTTACTTACTCTTTACTTGATATTCTTGGTATAAAAAATAATATCTCAGGGTCATTCTATATCATATCTCAATATTTTTTTCCTCTATAAATCATTTTCATATATTTCTTGGATCAGATATAGCATTCACAAACTTCTTTTAAAGTAAATTTAATCATTATACTTAGATGATTTGTCTAATTTTGGGTGTGGGGAATGGCTTTATTACCTTTGTTCTGCATGCCACAGAAGGAACTAAACTCCGTTTTTATTGTGTTATTCTTATTATGAACCCCCATAGGACTGTTCACATTTGATGATTATTAGTAATAAATCACTTATAGCCATTTCAAATCCTATCATCTACAAACAGTATTATTTTATTATGATGCTCCCCCTGAAGTCTGTCTTATAGGTTACAGTTTTACAAGAATAAGTTGTGTGTTTTACAAGAGAATTTGTATCTTCAAGAAGGAACAGTCTCAGAATTTTGTGGAAAAGGACCCTACCAGGCACTTCAATTATTGACACATCAAAGCTTAGCTGACATAGATTACATAACTTTCAGAGTATACCAGAGATGGACTGAGTCAGGATTTCCAGAACTTATTTTAGGCCAAATGAGAAGACTGCATATGACAGCTAATATCAGATCCAGTAGGGCAGGAATCAATGATAGAAAACCAAATAAACTAAGGAGAGAAACTTCATTGTGGCTATTTGTCTAAAATATTGTTGATATTCTTTTAATGTTCTGTTTTCCAGATACATAAGAGCACACTATCTCTTTCTTGTTAAATACTCTGTAATACACAGCAATTTTTTAGTGGACTCTGCTTTTGTAAACTGAAATGATACATTTTAAAATGATATCTGATTTCCACTTATTTCTCTAGGATTCAGAAATTCATCTTATGTCTCCTTACTTTCCATGGTCATTTAGGTTTTTGCATAGGTTCTATGAAAAGCTATCAGTTTTTTTTTACCAGACATTTATGAATTGCAAAACCAAGGCTTTGTCTGGAATGTCTTATTTGAAGCTGATGCTCATTTCATCAGGTAGGAACAGCCATTCTTCAGGGATTAAGTTTGACTTGACTTGTGGAAGTATTGTACACAAAGCCCTGGCCTATTTCTTGGCTTAAAAAGCTCAAGAATATTATTTGTTATACATAAGTAACTGTAGGATATTTGGGACTTTGAGGAGAAAGGAATTTGTTCTGATTTACAGGAATTTCAGGTGGAAATACGGTAGAAAGCATTTCTTGGGCTTGGTTTCCTTACCTCAGGTCAACAAATAATAGAGGGCTTTAAAAATCCAATTTGAGATTCCTTATGGAAACTTAGAGGCATGATTTAATTTAGTATTTGTTCAAAACTGTTTAGCTTCAGTTTACAAAGGAAGCTTTAGTTATCCTATATGGTAAAACAACACTTTTACTACATCTATGTAAACAATCAGGCAAATCTAATGAGACCAGCCTTATTTTATAAGAATAATCTTTGTTTAAAATTTTAGTTGACCCTTGAACAACATGGGAGTTAGGATCACAGAACCCCCTGACCATGCAGTAGAAAGTCAAGTAGAACCTGACTCCCCAAAATCTTAACTACTAATAGCCTAGTGTTGACTGGAAGCCTTACTGAAAACATCAACAGTTGATTAACAAATAATTTGTATGTTATATGTATTCATACTTGCTCTTACAATACAGTAAGCTAAAGAAAAGAAATGTTTTTTTCAAATTGTTCCAAATCTCTAAAAAATTTTCCAATATATTCCTGGGAAAAAAATCCACATGTAGTGGACCCATGTAGTTCAAATCTGTGTTGTTCAAGGGTCAACTGTATTATGATGAAAAGAGGGGAGGGGACTGTCAGGCAAAATCAGGAGAAATTTTGAGATGAGCAAAAAATCAAATAGGGGCTATCTTGATTACTCACTCATCTAGGTTTTCTCATCTTTTTTTTTTCTATTTATGAAGTTTGTGTTTTATTTTTTTGTGTTAAATGTACCTGTCAGTTTCACTTTAAGTTGGCTTCATCCTTATGAACTTACATTTTTACATTGAGAATTTTTCTTCAAAACAATGAGCCCCTTATACCTGTTTATTCTATACTTGATATGTGACCCAGAAAACAGGCAATACAGTCTATCTCATGCTTAGTATCTAGTCTTTTTCAGTGTGTTGTGTGTATGACAATAAAGAGAACAACAACAACAAAATCATTCTTATATTCAGATTAATTGTTGAGAAATTGTTAGAAAACCAGGAAACATTCTCACTTTTGTGATCCTAATACTTTAATACATACCTTATACCCAGTGTTTATTTTGTCTTAATTCAAATCAGTTATGATTTTGTCTTAATTAGTAGTTACTCAGTGTTTGGTATTTCTGTAGTTAAAAGTTTGGATTTTCTTTTTAAAAAAATAAATGTGAACACAGGTTCTGATACTTTCTTTTGTTTTTCAGGATACTATTTTTGAGACAACAAATCAAGGAACTCGAAAAACTAAAAAATCAGAATTCCTTCATGGTGTGAGGATGTGAATAATTGCACATCATTTTGAGTATAGGAACTGTAAATCTATTTAGCCCAATCTTAACATTTTTTTTTTTGAGAGGGCATCTCTCATATTTATTCATCAAATGGTTGTTAACAACAATAAAATTCTGTATAGGGGACTCAATGCACAATCATTAATCAACCCCAAGCCAAGTTCTCAACAGTCTCCAATCTTCTGAAGCATAACGAACAAGTTCTTACATGGTGAACAAATTCTTACATGAATAAGTTCTTACATGGTGAACAGTGCAAGGGCATTCATCACAGAAACTTTTGGTTTTGATCACGCATTATGAACTGTAAACAATCAGGTCAAATATGAATATTCATTTGATTTTTATACTTGATTTATATGTGAATCCCACATTTCTCCTTTATTATTATTATTATTATTTTTTTTTTAAATAAAATGCTGAAGTGGTAGGTAGATGCAAGATAAAGGTAGAAAACATAGTTTAGTGCTGTAAGAGGGCAAATGTAGATGATCAGGTGTGTGCCTATAGACTAAGTATTAATCCAAGCTAGACAAAGGCAACAAAACATTCACGGATGCAGAAGATTTCTCTCAAAACGGGGGGGGGGGTGAGGTTCTAAGCCTCACCTCTGTTGATCCCCAATTTCTCACCTGATGGCCCCCCCATGACTGTGTTTGTCTTAGGTTGTTCCTCCCTTGAGGAATCTTACCTGTCTCTGGCTAACCATTCATCTTCCAGGGCCATACAGGGAAATGTACAGTTGGTAAGTGAGAGAGAAGCCATATTGTTTGAAACGGTAAGCTTTTCACTTCTTTGCAGATTTATGCCCTGTGGCTTCGATGCCCAGCATTTGTCTTGAGGTATCTTTACCACTTGGAAGAATTACGATACTCGGTAATTTTGATATGAGGCACGAATTCTACTTAAGGGTTGTAATTAGGAAGGAAGAAGAAAAGCTATAGAAGTAGCAGATGGAAGAAAACATGGGAAGATTGATTATTTCTTTGACATATCTTCTTGTAGAGTAACATAAGCATGTATAAGTTTTAAACTACTAATTAAATTGCATACACACATTAACAGAATAGGAATACAGATACATAACAAAAGCAGACCTACAATTACCAGCCATCTCCAGTGAAACCAAGAAAACCAGTTAGGTACCCTAGGCATTTGTGAAAACTTACCAATGATATGATGGATGTTGTCTAACTGAATTTGAATAGTTTGAGAAAAATCAGACAAATTAAAACAACACATTCCTGGGAACTGTTCACATCCCATATGTTCTTTTAACAGTAGATAGTCTATAGTCTCAAGATTTTGGAGCGCTGCAACTTGCACTTCTCCTAATTCTTGGTTGAGTTCCAACAGTATAGATCTAGTCAAATTTGTTGTTTTACTGTATGCACAGGCCAGCTTAGATATATCCTTATTCATGTCAATGGCAAGTCCAGGAACCAGTGGGATGAATGCAGCTACAACTGCAACAGTGCCAGGATCTTTGTTGAAGTTTTTTGATGATCATCTTCTGGAATGACTCTTCCAGAGAATGTTGATGTTGGAAGTTCTTCTTCATATTGTATCTTAATTCGTTTTCTGGGTAGCCAAATTCGGCTTTGATCCTCTGTACAAACACAAACAAACCCTTTGCCCACACTTTGATATGCCCTTTATACCATTGTGAAGAACTTATTGGAGATCACCACACAGGAAGTGCTTTTTTTTTTTTTCTTAAGAGAAAGGAATATTGTCAGAAAAATGTACTTCCATAGCTGATCATCTGACACCCTTTAAATGATCAAAATTAAGGATATTTAAAGCATGCATTCATCGTTGATTTACAGTTAGTTTTATCCTATCAGGGAGTAATCCTCCTCTTCTTTCTTTTTTTTTTGTTATCATTAATCTATAATTACATGAAGAATATTATGTTTACTAGGCTTTCCCCTATACCAGATCCCCCCCACAAACCCCTTTACAGTCACTGTCCATCAGAAAAGCAAAATGTTGTAGAATCACTACTTGTCTTCTCTGTGTTGTACAGCCTTCCCCTTTCTCCCACCCCCCCATTATGCATGCTAATCATAATACCCCCTCCTTATCCCTCCCTACCCACCCATCCTCCCCAGTCCCTTTCCCTTTGGTACCTGTTAGTCCATTCTTGGGTTCTGTGATTCTGCTGCTGTTTTGTTCCTTCAGTTTTTCCTTTGTTCTTATACTCCACAGATGACTGAAATCATTTGGTATTTCTCTTTCTCCGCTTGGCTTATTTCACTGAACATAATACCCTCTAGCTCCATCCATGTTGTTGCAAATGGTATGATTTGTTTTCTTCTTATGGCTGAGTAATATTCCATTGTGTATATGTACCACATCTTCTTTATCCATTCATCTACTGATGGACACTTAGGTTGCTTCCAATTCTTGGCTATGTAAATAGTGCCACGATAAACATAGGGGTGCATCTGTCTTTTTCAAACGAGTGCTGCGTTCTTAGGGTAAATTCCTAGGAGTGGAATTCCTGGGTCAAATGGTAAGTCTATTTTGAGCATTTTGAGGAACCTCCATACTGCTTTCCACAATGGTTGAACTAATTTACATTCCCACCAGCAGTGTAGGAGGGTTCCCCTTTCTCCATAACCTCGCCAACATTTGTTGTAGTTTGTCTTTTGGATGGCAGCCTTCCTTACTGCTGTGAGGTGATACCTCATTGTGGTTTTAATTTGCATTTCTCTGATAATTAGCTATGTGGAGCATCTTTTCATGTGTCTGTTGGCCATCTGTATTTCTTTTTCGGAGAAATGTCTGTTCAGTTCCTCTTCCCATTTTTTAATTGGATTAATTGTTTATTGTTTGTTGAGGAGGGTGAGCTCTTTATATATTTTGGACGTCAAGCCTTTATCGGATCTGTCATTTACAAATATATTCTCCCATACTGTAGGGTTCCTTTTTGTTCTATTGATGGTGTCTTTTGCTGTACAGAAGCTTTTCAGCTTAATATAGTCCCACTTGTTCATTTTTGTTGTTGTTTTCCTTGCCCAGGGAGACATGTTCAAGAAGAGGTGACTCATGTTTATGTATAAGAGGATTTTGTCTATGTTTTTTTCTAAGAGTTTTATGGTTTCATGACTTACATTCAGGTCTTTGATCCATTTTGAATTTACTTTAGTGTATGGGGTTTCATTTTCCTACATGTAGCTGTCCAGTTTTGCCAGCACCATCTGTTGAAGAGACTGTCATTTCGCCATTGTATGTCCATGGCTCCTTTATCGTATATTAATTGACCATATATGTTTGGGTTAATGTCTGGAGTCTCTAATCTATTCCACTGGTCTGTGGCTCTGTTCTTGTGCCAGTACCAAATTGTCTTGATTACTATGGCTTTGTAGTAGATCTTGAAGTTGGGGAGTGAGATCCCCCCTACTTTATTCTTCTTTCTCAGGATTGCTTTGGCTATTTGGGGTCTTTGGTGTTTCTATATGTATTTTTGAACTATTTGTTCCAATTTGTTGAAGAATGTTGCTGGTAATTTGATAGGGATTGCACCAAATCTGTATATTGCTTTGGGCAGGATGGCCATTTTGACGATATTAATTCTTCCTAGCCATGAGCATGGGATGACTTTCCATTTGTTAGTGTCCCCTTTAATTTCTCTTAAGAGTGACTTGTAGTTTTCAGGGTATAGGTCTTTCACTTCTTTGGTTAGGTTTATTCTTAGGTATTTTATTCTTTTTGATGCAATTGTGAATGGAGTTGTTTTCCTGATTTCTCTTTCTATTGGTTCATTGTTAGTATATAGGAAAGCCACAGATTTCTGTGTGTTAATTTTGTATCCTGCAACTTTGCTGTATTTGGATATCAGTTCTAGTAGTTTTGGAGTGGAGTCTTTAGGATTTTTATGTACAATATCATGTCATATGCAAATAGTGACAGTTTAACTTCTTCTTTACCAATCTGGATTCCTTGTATTTCTTTGTTTTGTCTGATTGCTGTGGCTAGGACGGACCTCCAGTACTATGTTAAATAACAGTGGGGAGAGTGGGCATCCCTGTCTTGTTCCTGATCTCAGAGGAAATGCTTTCAGCTTCTCGCTGTTCAGTATAATGTTGGCTGTGGGTTTATCATATATGGCCTTTATTATTTTGAGGTACTTGCCCTCTATACCCATTTTGCTGAGAGTTTTTATCATGAATGGATGTTGAATTTTGTCAAATGCTTTTTCAGCATCTATGGAGATGATCATGTGGTTTTTGTCTTTCTTTTTGTTGATGTGGTGGGTGGTGTTGATGGATTTTCGAATGTTGTACCATCCTTGCATCCCTGGGATGAATCCCACTTGGTCATGGTGTATGATCCTTTTGATATACTGTTGAATTCTGTTTGCTAATATTTTATTGAGTATTTTTGCATCTACATTCATCAGGGATATTGGTCTATAATTCTCTTTTTTGGTGGGGTCTTTGCCTGGTTTTGGTATTAGGGTGATGTTGGCCTCATAGAATGAGTTTGGGAGTATTCCCTCTTCTTCTATTTTGTGGAACACTTTAAGGAGAATGGGTATTATGTCTTCTCTGTGTGTCTGATAAAATTCCGAGGTAAATCTGTCTGGCCTGGGGGTTTTGTTCTTGGGTAGTTTTTTGATTACTGTTTAAATTTCTTTGCTCGTAATTGGTTTGTTTAACTTTTGTGTTTCTTCCTTGGTCAGTCTTGGAAGGTTGTATTTTTGTAGGAAGTTGTCCATTTCTTCTAGGTTTTCTAGGGTTTTCTCATCTTTTACTGATATTGCTAACTTTGTAAATTATAGGAATCTGATAATAATGCCAAACTTCTTATCTATATAAATGCAAAGTAGTTGTGCTCGAGGGAATACAATTGATTTTTGCATTGATTTTGATAGATTAGTTTTGTATCTATTTGTAAATTCTTTTCAGAATTCCTTATTCCCTTTATATGTCTCTGCTCTTTGAATTCTTCTTCAAACGAAATATAACACCTTACTGGTCCCCCATTAATTGAGCTAAAAGTCTTTGACACATGTTCATTTATGTCTATATGAGAATCATAATTCTACCTTCTTTTAAAAATAATTCCTTAATAGCAACAGTGCTAAGAACAATCTCATACATAACAGCAACAAACACACTGCAGTT
Source organism: Manis javanica (assembly GCF_040802235.1). Lineage (NCBI taxonomy): Eukaryota > Metazoa > Chordata > Mammalia > Pholidota > Manidae > Manis > Manis javanica. Next base: position 108,377,418 of record NC_133160.1, read on the forward strand.
GGTTGAGAAAATTCAGCACTTAGAAAATCCTGACTTCAACTTCATAGCACTGTAAGGAGCTGTTGACAGACTTCTGACTAGAGTCATTATAGGTCCCAGGAGAGATGGGACTGCAGGTCAAATACATAATTGGAGCAAAGCAAGATACTGGGGTAAGATCAGCAGTTATAAATGACTGAAAAATAACAATTTATGGAGTAAAAGGACTCTACCCATACTCCACAAAATCCCAGAAGAAATATAGACTTAAAATGTATTAAAGGAACCACAAACTATTCTTGAAGAAAATACAGGTAAATATTTGCCCAGTCTTAGTAGGGGAACCTTTTTAAACCTGGAAACATAAGAAGAAATCAGAAAGGGAAATCAATAGTTTGGAGTATATAAAAATTTAAAATTTGCATGAAAAAATCATTATAAATGTTAAAAAATAGATTTCTGAATCAGTAAAAAATATGATAGCTAAAGGTTTAATACCTTTTATATACAGAACACTGAAAATTTAATGAAAAAAAAGCCCTAGTAAAAAGTGTGTAGAGAGCAATAATTACAGAATACATTAACATGCATATGAAAAAAGTGTTCATCCCTAATAATAAATGAGGATTAAAATGACTCCAAATGAATTTTAACTATGAAATTATGAATTTAAAAATTATGTTAAATAAATAGGATATGGTAAATGGACAGTCTTATATGGTTCAGGTTAAATTGTAAATTGCTATTGTCTTACTTTAGCAATCTCTCTCTCTCTCTAAAGCTTTAGAATGTATGCATCTTTTGACTAAGCAACTTTCATTTAGGAATCTGGTTTAAAGAAAAAAATCTGAAACTTGTTTTGAGAGTTATTATTTAAACTGGGGAAGGAAAAACAGAAACCAATCTAAATGTCCATCAATGGGAAATTGTTATATAAATTATGATGACCTCACAGGATACAATACTATTTACATTATTTTACAGATTTCTTTTTCACTTAATAATGTATATTGAACATCTATTCACACTAGTACACCAACTTCACTAAGTATAGCTTTAACTCATTTTAAAACTGAGGCATACTATTTCACTGTTTTGATGTATTGAGTTTGTTTAATCATTGCCCAGTCATGGGCATATCGATTACTTCCAAATCTTAACTATTGTAGTGAAAAATGATATTCTTTTAGAACTTTCACTGTTTCTAAGTTCATACACCACCCGGAAGCAAATTTATTCACTGAGCACCTACGCAGTGGCACATTAAACATATTCTCTCATTTAATCTTCACAACAACCTTGGGTGAAATAGCTGTTTTTACAGATACTACAGGTGAGAAAACAAGTGCAGAAGTGCTCAAAGGGGTTAAGTAATTTGCCCTAATTACAAAGCTGATATGATCTATTAACTCCAATTTATTTTATATATTAGCTCCTTTTAAACAGTGTTTGCCTGCCTGAGTTCTGGCTATTCTTGACCCTTTCCTACTTGCCCTGTTCTTCCAGGCCCTTTCAACCACTCCCAGGTATTTTGGAGAGGCCTTAGGTCTTCAGTTCTCAAGCAGAATTCATCAAGAAACTTAGGCAGATCTTTGAATATTCCAAAATATTATAAAACTATTCTGTAAGTATGGCCATATGTGGATTTTCTTTTTGAGCAAATCCATGAAACATCAGATTTTTAAGCTGTATTTCCCAAGATATTAAAAACCTATTTTTTGGAACAGGTTCATGTGCCTATAAAATAGTTTTCTGGGCTAGCAACTTAGGGCTGCCATTCATTTGTTTGTTTCATTGTGTTTTTTACTCTTGGTTCAGCCATTTGAGACAATATTGTTTATCCGAGCCAGCATTAACCACTTCAGAGTTGTCAATGTGATATTTTTCTTTCTTGCCAATGTTGTTGATCACTGTTCATGCTACTGTGTCCCAGGTTTAACATGCTTCAACATCCCTCACTCTCCTTTGGGATTTCACTGCCTCAGAAATTGTTAAGCACCTACTGGGGTGGTGAATGGTTATTTGTTCCGGTGTGGAGACCCAAAAGAAATGATATCCTCTTTGAATTAGAAACAACCCTGCGGTCTTGTGCCCCCATGACTCCATGCTAGACTCATGTGCTTTCTGGTGCCTGCTTCTTCGTCATTAGTTTTTGGGTCCTCAGGCCTTTAAACTATGGAAGTAACACTGATTTTGTTCTTATTCAGTCCTTTCATTCAGCCAGGAAACTGATCTTCCACTTGTCTGGATTGGTGACAATAAATCTGGTTTGAAAGTGAGGATGAATTGTAGCTAAAAACTCTCTTCCTCAAATTTCTCCATTCTCCTTTCTGTATTGGTCCCTTTTACCTTTGGCATAATGTTTGATTAGGTTGCCCTGAAACTGGAAGCATGAAACAGCAATTTTTCTTTGTCATGTATGTTTTACTGGGATATGTACTTTTCTTTTCATGGCACATATTCAACTAGGATGGTGGAAAGTTATCATTTATACTTTCTTATTACTAAGTATTGATACACATACAATAACTCAAATTCATATATTTAATTTCTTTCTTTCCTCCAGATCACCTTTCCTGAACTACACTTCATATATGAGTTCATACATTGAACACTTAACAACATGCTCATCTCTAGAAGTTGTTCCATAATACTGCATATAAAATTAAAACCAGTTTTCCAGGTCAAAAGGAGGGCATAGCATTGAAGTTTTAGGAGTTTTAATTCATAAAAGCCAAGCTCTCTAATGTAATTTTAATGTAGTGCTTAAGGCCATTGACTTTAACTCAGTTGAGTAAATACTTAATTTATATGTGGTGGACTTTTAGTTCAGGTGTATCAGGTGATTGCCCAGGGGAGAAAATGTTTAAAGCTCCTTAGTATGTGGGTGTTTTAGGGCTATAATTAGCCAAACAGTCAGTAATTTGGGCAGCAAAACCAGAAAGTTGGCAAGGTCTTATCTTCACTTAATAACTGTGATCTTGCCACAGTTAAAAAGCAACGTTTACACTAGGCCTGTGAGGAAAATCTAAGAACCAAAGAAGTGGTGTTTGTGATTCAGTAAGTGTCCCCTGGCCCATTAATTCAGTTTGTGCGGAGTGTGAGGAACACTGTTGAAAACTGAGGAAACTATAGCCTTGCTTAAATTTAGTCTATCATTATGGAGTTTTTTTCTTAGGTGTCCAAGCGAAATATACCTGGCCCTGTAAAAAGATGGTAAAGTTGAGGACCTTCACTGAGAGGGTGGCACTTCACGAGATTGAATTTGAAATGTCTGGAGAAAGGATGGTAGGAATGTTATTTATGGGCCTTCATTTTGAGAAGAATGATTTCAAGCTTCTGATAGGTTCTTTTTGATTTTAATTTAGTCAGTGAACTCGGAGGCAACATTAAGAAGGCAATCAGCACCTTTCCTACAAATATAGCACGTGCTTGAGTGGAGTTTGCTTGGGAGGAACAGAAGAGAAGGGAGGAGCGCCCTCTAAATTAAAAAGCAAGCAAACAAAAAACAACAAAAATGTGTTTTTATTGGTAGAAGTCCTTTAAATTTTCAACCTTGTTCATGGTATTCTTTTACTCATAGAAAAAGGCAAATTTGGCATTTTTTGGCATCTGTATAATATGTAATAATGACTACACATTTATTTTAAAGAATAAAATAATTGCTTTTCTCATTCACCCATGGACCTAACAGATCAACGCCATTGTCCTGCACACTCAGGATCAGTGCTCCCAATTTCAGCAAAGAACCCCCAGGGTGAATTCACCTACCAAGGAGAGAAAAGCACCAGAGTCAATTACTCTGGTAATTTTCAGCTAAAAATAGCATTAGCTCTACATATGTTCCTGGTGCCAAAGATCCTAAGATATTTTAAAGTTAACCTCAAAAGTTTCCAGGATTATTTTTGGCCCTACAATTCAGTTCTTTAGCACTATTTAATATTCAATTTATTCATTCCACAGATGTTTACTGAGTATCTAACCTATACTAGCATTGGAGATAGAATGGTAAAATGAACAGAAAGGGTCCTCGCCCTGTTTCAGTTTGTTTTACAAGTCTCTGTCACATGTATTGTTTCATTTGAGCCTCTGGAAAGCCTATCTCACAAAGTGCTTCTTGATGAGGCAGTGATAACAAAAATGGATACTGCCACACCCACTCTATAGTCATCCAGATAAGTAAGAAGAAATAGTAGCAATTTATCAGTGAAAGCATCAAGTACCATCAGTGGTATTACTAAAGAGACGATTATCCAGAAGTCTTTGGTATATGATCTGTGCTTTTTGGTCTGCTTGTGCATCTCTGGAATATGTAATTAGGCTTAAAATTAAGACTGTTGAATTAAAATTTGTTTTAGAGAAATGAAGTTTGACTTTTTTGTGGACATACAATTAAGTGAAACAACAGCTACTAAAATACTACTGTGCAAAGCAGTGGATATCAAATTCAGCTAATCTTTAGGATCACCCGGGAAGACATTTAAAAATACAGATTCCTGGACCTTGCCGCAGACCAATTCAATCTGAATCTCTGTTGGTGGAGCCTAGGGTTCTCCTGACTGGCCAGTGTGAGAAGAAGGGGAAATACTTTACTGAATTGACAGTACTGCTCCTAGGCAAGCCCTGGTGGGCTGGAAGTTGATGGAGACCTCTTGTGGTAACAGTTGCATTTCTAAGTAGCACATTTTTGTGTTTGAACGATCATGATTTTCAAAAAACACAAGTCTGGATTAAGGGGCTACCTGTAGTGAGGGGTATTGATAGGTAAAAAGAAAATAAATACATCTTGCTATGTCAATGCATATTTTGCATTGCACATGCCTTCCAATGTCTGTGACACTCTGGATGGCTCCAGAAAGGTTTAATCTATAGCAGTGTCTTTTGTTTCACCAATTCCCTACACTTCATAGAAATCACACATCTCTAAGATTTTTAAACTATTTTTTTGCTTTTGGCTTGTTCTGTTTTCAGTCATTTATCAAGGAACTATCTTAAAGGTGTACTTTATTAGATACTACACAAAGCAACCAAAAGGAGACTCTGTCCTAAAGAATTTCATGTTTTTCACACAATTGATTTTCTTTTTTGCACCATAAAGCTTAGCCAATTGAAAAATAGCATCACCTTTTTTCAAAATGGCTTAATGATTTTGATACTCAGAAATTCTGATTCTAAGTCATGACATAAATCGTACATATTCTCATTGAACTGAGTAGGATGGAAAAAACCCATTAGATTTGGCTTCCATGGTTGGAGTTCAGTTTTCTCTCCAAACTTCCCTGCTATTACTCTTCTTCCTGCATGTTGGTCTCAACCCTGGAGGCACATGAGAATCACCTGGGGAGCTTTTGAAAAATACAGATGCCCAGGCCTTCCAACCAGACCAATTAAACTGGAGTCTTTGGGGGTGAGGCCAGGCATCATGGATTCTGAAGCTTCATGGGTTATTTTGACATCTGGCTCATGCTGAAAACTCCTCTCTGTCCAAAAGGAGGGCCTCTTTCTTCCTGTGGAGCTCCATGCTCTGTGCTGACACACCTTCACTTGTGAGGTTCCTTCCTACCCCTTCTGCTCCAGTCCTCATGTTCTTATCACACCCGTCCTTCAAGATCCAGTGCAGATGCCATCTATTTTATTAACTTGTTTTTGAAGCAAAGGTTCAAAGTAAATTCTGCCTCCTCTGAATTATGGCAGAGCTTTTCCTGTCATCTCAGGTCACTTTCTAGCTTGCTTTTCTGTTTGTGTTATATTTTCCCAGCCACCCACCAACTAATTTGTAAGTTTTTTAGGGCAAGAAACCCACCTTTATGATGCAGCTTTTGTACCTCACAGTACCCAATAGTTACTCAGGAAACATCACATAAGGAAGAGGAGGATTGGAGGAAAAATGAAGAGGCAACAGACTTACTGACATCAACCAGCTCACCTCTTCTCTGGATACATCCAGCACCAGTCCATTCTCTCTCTCTTGTTTCCTGAGGGTTGGGGTGAAGTGAGATAGCTCATCCACTTTTTCTAGATATGCATTCTTTAAGTTTTAGTTGCAATATTAAAAACATCAGCTCAGATACTTGCTAACTACAGCAAGATCCCCAGTTCTAGTCCTCTTTGCTCTTCACCTGGACTGTTACATTCTCATCTGTTATGTTCCAGTTTTTCCAACTTAGTCTGTCCTAACCTACATTCTCTAATTATTTTAAAACATAGCTTTTCATCCTTTGCATACTTCCATTTTTCCTATCAAGTCCAGTCCAAGATTCTCTCAGTTATGCACTCAAAGTTTTTCATGACCTTTCCACACTTAATTCCCACACCACTCCTTCTGTAAGCCATTACCGCAGCCAAATTGAACTATTTAGGTTTCCCTTTGTCTGTTTTACACTCATCAACTTTATCTTTGCTAACAGGTTTCATTCCTGGTGCTGCCTACCTCTCTATCTCTATGAGTTCAATTCTTAGTAATTCTTTAAGCCCAATTAAAAGATTATGTCTTCCATTACCACCTAATTATCCCCAATACTATCCCTTCACCATATCCTCTCCACTGGTTCCTGCACCAGATCAAAAGTTGTCTCTTCTTCCACTCAGTTTTCAAAGCATTTGTGTCTTTTGCAACATATCACTTTCTGCCTTATACTGAAGTTATGATTTTTACATACCTGTTTCTTTAAAAATACTATAAACACTTAAAGGGCAAGGGTTGAACTCTTGCTCATCTTTATATCCTTCGGGTGTCTCATATGTTAAGCACCACCACCAGGTCTACAAATTATGAACTGTGACCTTGAGTAAATCCTTTAACCTGTTTGAATCAATTTGTTCATAAATCAAAAACATGTTTTAATTCAATGGTCTCAATTTGAAATGGTTTAAATTACATATTCCTGGGACTGCACAAGAAGACTAGAAAGCACATACTAAAATAAGATTTCTGCATAACCTCTACAAAACCTAAAATTATGGCTGTGCTAGCTATGTCCAGTGATAAATTCCTGCAATTCCTTTTTTTTTTTTTACTTATTTAGATCAATAGAATACGGGTGGTGTATCTTTTCTGGCTATCGCTACTGTATCAAGTATCAGTATACTTATCAGTATAATCTACTTCTTTAGTTTTAATTAGTGTAGCATTATTTTTGTGTGGAGGGAATCGCTGAATCATTTGTTCCATGAATATTTACTGAGTATTCATTAGCCAGGCAATTTTCCTGGCGACAGGAGCTCACATTTAGTAAATGGAAGAGGGGAGAGGAGAGAAGAAGGTGTAAGGAAGATTTTTTTGTTTTCACTATTCTACACAATCTCTCTCTCATTAGTAGATCATGAAGGTTTTAGACCACTCAAATTATGTTAAGATTCAAAGCAAACTTTCTCATTGCTAATATTTCTTAAAAGCAAAATAAATATGACTATTTTTTTCACATTTGTCCAAATAATTGAGGGGAATGGGTACAAAGTGCTTCCACTCAATCCTTCTAAAGATAATACACTGGAAACATTTTAGTGGGTGTGAATCACTCAGACAAGCATTCTTCACTCAAAAATAGAAACTTGCCTTATTTGTTCCAGATGTTGAACAGCTGCAGGGAAGTTAAAGCCAGTGGTCCTGTTTTCAATGCAACCAAACTCTTATTGCATTTGGAATTTCTTAACCAATGAACTCATATTATTTGTACTAAGACCTGCATAATTTTCATTTTTCCACTGTTAACCATTCGCAAACAACTGTGTTTCATTGGAACTGTATCAAATATATATCAAGTATGATGGTTCTGAATTAAGTCTACATCTGTGTTGTACAAAGGAAACATGCCCTGTTTATCACTGTCTCTACCTTTCATTTATCTTGACCTCCTTAATTTTAAACCTAAAATATTTCAAAGAGAGTACTTGAAGGAAAGGAAAAGGAGACTTGAGTTGCATTTTTACAATATTTTAAAGCACCTTAACTATTTTATAGGAAGGTGTATTCTTAGGAAATTCTTAGGAAGAATTTAAAGGAAAATTATTAAGAAAAATATTGAGTATAAACATGTAATTCTTATCATTGTGCATTTCTGGTTTTAAAAACCTGACATTTTAGCTTATTTCCTGATTCTCCTGTATGTCTCTCAGAGATGTTATGTGTATGCAGTGAAATATAAAAGGATCATGGCTTTTTGAAGAAGCTGAATAAGAAATTATATAGGAAATGTACATTCTAATTTTATATCTAGTCTATAAAAATGAAAATATATGTGGTATATTTTGAGAACAAAAGGTTGAAAACACTTATGTTTGGGCAAAAGTGCCCTATCTCTTGAGATTATTGTCTTTTTTCTGGAGAAATTTTTCTCAAATTGCAGTTCATAGGAGCAGAAACACACTGGTTGCCTATGAAAATATGTAGTTGTTGACCCAGCTGAGTCAGAATCTCTATGAATTGGGGCTGCAGAGAGACCTTCAAGATCAGGAAACAATGACAACAACAGCATCCTCATCTTTCAGTTATGAACATTAAAGTGCAGGGAGGTTAAAGAGAATTTCTCAAGGCCATGCAACCAGTTAATAGCAAAGTAAGACTAATAATTTCATTTATTGATGCTCAAACCAGCATTCTTTTCCAGTGAATCAGCTATTAATTTTTATTTTCAAAAGATAAAATTAAATTAATATTCAAAGATATATATGTATCCAGATAGTATCAGGTGTTCCAGCCAATAATCTACTCATCACTAATTAACAAAATATTTCTTTTCCCTCCAGGAATTGCAAATAACTTTCCTTCAGACTCATCATATGTCTTGAATTATAATCAAAATACAGCCCTAAAACAGTTTGTGTGATGTCATTCAAAACTGATAAAAAAAATTTGGTTCCCATAATTTAATGAAGCTATTAATAATTTTATATTTTTCTTGTACATAGTTTAGCCTTCTAAGAGGAAAAGACTCTGTCGATGCTGTTTATTAAGTTTTCTGTGCTTTTCCTCAACTGAATAACATTTTGACACCCATTTGGGATAAAGAGGCACCACTAGAGAGAAGATGTGCTGATAAGCTTCCCTGGTGTTCATAAATTCATAATAAATATGGCTCTAGTGATTTTCAGGTCCAGTCCTTTATTTTACTAGTGGGAAACATGAATTAAAAAAAAATAGTATTCTTTTGAAGGAATAACGTTGTCAGAAACTGCTAATTATCTACCAGACTTCTCTTCTCCCTTTCCTAGGACTCCTGATTTCAGCTAAGTGTATGGTCACCTGAATAAAGGATTACATTTCCCAGCCTTCCGTGTAGCTAGGTATTGCATGGGTCTAAGCCCTTGCCATTGGACCATAAGTGAATGTTCATGTGGTAGCTTTTTGGAAACTTCCTTAAAAGACAGTGGGGACATGTGCTCTGCACCTCTGAGCTTCTTACATGGATTCTGTTTGGAATGTGGTTGTTATGGCTGGAAATGTATTTTGGGCCATAAGAATGAGGGCCACCCTGGCTCAGAAGACTATGGACCTACCATTTTAACTTTGGACTGACATGGGATGAGATGAACACATGGAAGAGAAACTTCTATTCTGTTGAAGTCATTGGGTTGGGGTTTCTGGTATTTGGAGATGTATGTGATTGCAGAGAATAATCCATTTCTTGCTACAGAATTTTATTCATTCTTTTTTGAGCATGTAGTTATTGAAGACTTTTTATGAGCATGGAACTATATTATGAAACAAAATCATTTTATTTTTTATTTAAAATTTATAAAAAGTTTTGGAGAAGTTTTCAGAACCAGACTCCTCTTTACCTTTGGTTCATCTTTACTTCTATCCCAGGCATATCATACAATTCCTATTTCTTTCACCATGAAGGAATTATTTTTTCTGACTGTATTTTACACAGATGCTGGCGTGTGAGTATCATATCTTGCAAAAGTTAACAACAATGCCTAAGCAACTCAAGCACATGACTTTCAGTAAGTTTTAACCTTTATTCCCAAACATATGCTAAGTCATGATTAAAAATTATGATGTAAATGCAGCCTTTAAAAATATGAGATGTAAATTTATTTGTCCTTGAACAAATTCAAAATATCATGGGACTAGTCCTAAGATTTTTACATACTATGTACTTTCTAACTTAACACTTAGAAATACTCTAAAGGCCATACTACTCTCAGTGTTACCCGCATAACAAAAAGAGATATTAGAATTCTGGGTATATATGTGAGGTTAGAGTTTCCCTCCCCTTAATGACTCATCTCCCGATTTAGAGCAAAAATGTTACTAGATATCCCCAGGATCAGAGCAAATAAATGCATTGCCCACTGGCTCCCTTAACTAATTCTGCTGGTAGGGATGGGGAAGTGCTCCTACTTTGAGTTCTATTTAAATTCTCCCAAAACTCTTTCTTATTGATTTGTGATTATTTATTAAGTTTTGGAGTTTTTCCTTTAATAATAATACATGCTCTATGTTTCAACATAGTGTTTCATTTCTAGATTTAAAAATTGAAACATGTCAAATATTTAATAGATAGTAGAATAATGATAGAAATACAATAAAATTTGGAAAGATATATAAATGTAAAAGCAGATTTACCTTTGGGTCCACTCTGAGAATTTTTCTGTCTCTTTTGTATTTGAAAAGTAAGCCTTCTGGATTATCAGCAATCACTTGATAATTGGGAGTCGATTTCCAAACAGCAATATGACTGTCCCAGTTATAAAAGCTATAAAAAATATTTATTAGCAATGAATATGCATAATACATAAACTTGACAAGTATATTTCAGAAAATATTTGGGGCAGTTCAGTTTCAAGATAAATGAATCAGACAATAGTCTGTATAATCATGTATTATACATATGATTAAAATTCTTGCAGAAGATTTTAGACTGTTTTATTTTCAAATAATTTAAATTCATTTTTATTTATTATTATTATTTATTTTTTAAATTTTTTAAGAATTCATTTTTATGACAATTTTGCAGGATTTCCTGGTTTGGACACTTTAGGACCTAGGACCCATTCCAATATTAGTTTCCCAGGAAGCCAAGAAGAAAATTGATGCAATTTAAAGCTATGGCTCAGATTCTTCAGAGTATTAAGAGACAGTTTACCGGAGGGAAAGGCAAGCTAAGTCAGCTCCTCTCATTCAAAACAAATTAATTCATTTCTTTCAGTCTCTATTTTTCAATAATATGTTTCCCAGGGAGTGAGGAAACTATTTGAATTTGAGAGGTTGTCATAAGCCAGGTATAAAGTGACGTATTCTATCACAACACCCAAACAAAATTCTTCTCATTTCATGAGACAAGGCTAGTCAACCAAGAGAGGTAAAGTAGCAGGTTAGGGTTGGTAAATAATATGTCATAGGTCTAATGGTTCAACCCAGATACGTGTGTTTCTCATATGAGTTGGAAGAGTCTTCAATATACTTATTTTATTATCTATTCCTGTTAATTCATTTCTAATACTATGTTACTAGTTCAAATAGTAACACATTTCTCATGTCTCATATTATCCTGCTTCTGGGTTGTTTTGCCTGCTATTACTCCCTTTCTTCATTTGAAAGAAATTTTATCGATTAAACTTATTTTGAATTATAATGTTTTTGGAGGCATTAACTTTTGAGCTATTATCTAAAAGTGTAATATTTACCCTCCAATTTTCCGGCATTCAGGAAGGACTGAATACATAGATCATATGTTTGTATCAATGGGGCATATTAGCAAGAACTGTTTTCTCTCTTTCCCTTTACTATTTTTTCTGTAGCCAAGACATAGGAGTGTCTGCCCTATCTGAGCACAAAGTTAGGAAAAGTGATTTTCTAACAATCTTTGTCTGCTTAATTAGTCTTCCCCAAGAGAGCAGGAATGACAGAGAGTATCTGATTGGTGAATTGAGGAAAAGAGCTAAGCATTCATGGCCTTCTAAGTCTTCACTTTGGCTAGCCTTCATAAGTGAAGCTTACCATGGCAAGCTCATCCCCCAGTATGGTGGTAGGGCGCATCTAGAGTCCTGCTGATGAATTCAATTCAGTGGTGAAGCATTAGGAGCCAATCTGACCATACACCCAAGCTGGGTTCTCTAATTCAGCTTAACCCATAATAAAGAAGACAATCTGACCTTCATCATACTGGTGTTCAGTTAGGAGATTGCTAATTGGAATAGAAGACATGAGTGTAATTCTAAACCTTATATATAAGTCTCTCTAAATATTTATAAAATATATAAATATAGATAATCCAGTAAAACATTTGAGTAATAGCTAAGCTTAGAGTGGCGTTGTTTGTATCACACATTCCTATCTTGTTGTTCAGCCTTCACACTAAAAGCCTTTTTGAAATCCAGGCAGATTTTATTTATTTATTAAAAAGTTAATTTATATAGCATACAGTACTTCTGATGAAACAATTTGGATACTTTAGTTCTCCTAGGCAGGAATGGGAACAAATTTTGATTCACATGCCAATTCTAATAGCTAATAATTATTACTGTTTAATAAAGATGATATTTATTTAGTAATTACCATGTGCTAGGTATTGTTCTACCTAATCTATTACCTCATTTAATCCTACCACCAACCTCATGATGTAGGTATAAAATTATCCCATTTTTATATTTGCAGAGTCACGGTGCTCCTGAAATGTACTTGTGGAAGAAAATGAGGGACTGGATTTGAAACATTATTAAAAAGTGGACTCCTCAGTGATTATGAGAGAAGTAAGTGACAAGAGTTTTAGGATTATACTCAGATTTCTGGTTTAGATTGCAAAATGGATGGAATTATTTATTAGGATATAAAATACAAGAGAAGAAAGAGATTTCAGGAGGGTAGGGGAGTTTTGGACATGCTGAACTTGAAGTTCCCATGAAACATCCAAGAAAATGAGAACAAGGATTTGGTTTGTATTATTTACTGCCCTATTTCCAATACCTCTTCTTAGCCCATTTCTGACACATAGTAGATGCTGAATGTGTATTAATTGAGTGAATAAAGAATGTATGAATTTATGAAATTCAGAGAATTTTCTAAGATGAAATAAGAGATCTGGAAGTCAGTGGTACTTAAATTCATAGATGTGGCTGAGGTGGACAAAGGAGATCATGGAGACAGTGATGAAATCTGGGAGCATCAATTTTAGGGAAGGAAGAAGAATCAGCAAAGGAGAATAGAAAAATGGTGATCTGAAGCATCAGAAAGAATGATAGAGTTACTTTATTGTAGAAATTGAAGAGAGGAGAATATTTCAAGAAAAAGCATTTTTAGAAAGATAATAATGCCAAATGCTTTATAAATTAGAGAAGGTATGAAAAGAATCCGTCAAAATTGGTACTTGGAAGAATATTACAGGGAAAGCAGTTGCAGTGAAGTGGTGGGAACAAAATTTGGGTCATAGAGAATTTAGGGAAGGTGAGAAAAGATTACTTAATAAAAATAATTCCTTTAATAATTTAGCTGTGAAGGAAACAAAATTAGAACAGCACTAGAGAAGAGTATAAATAAATTAAGGGGCAGGTTTTTTTTTTAAGATGGAATATTCTTGAGTATGTTTCCATGATGTGAAGAGTTGGAAAAGTAGAGGAAGCAGTAGAAGCAGAGCTGTAAAAAGACTTTGTCATAAAAATTTTTATATAAGAAGATGTATTTAATATGCAACAGCACTATGCTATTGCTTTACCTATGTAGACTAATTTGATTTTCATAAGAGCCCTGCATATTATTTATTACTATTCCTATTATACAGATGAAAGAACTGAAGCTGAGACAAGATCATTATTTTTCCAAGTTCACATATCTATTAAGTACTGGAATACAATCTCAAATCTTGACTACAGAACCTTAAAGAAGTGCTCTTTTATAAGCATTTTATTTTATTATAAGAAGAACATTTAACAGGAGATTAACTCTCTTAATAAATTTTTAAAATTATACATTATACATTGTTGTTGACTGTATGTACAATGTTGTATAGCAGATCTCGGTAGCTTATTCGTCTTGTTTAACTGAAACATTATGCCTCCTGATTATTAACTCCCCAATTTCCCCTCCCTGTCCAGGCTCAGGCAGTCATCATTCTGCTCTTAGAATTTTTTTCTATGAATTTGACTATTTTAGATACCTCATGTAAGTGAAATCATACAATACTTGTGTTTCTTTGACTCAATTATTTCACTTGGCATAATGTACTCAAGGTTTATCCATGTTGTCACATATTGAAGAATTTCCTTCTTATTAAAGGCTGAATAAATATTCCACTGTATGCATAACCACATTTTCTTCATCCTTTTATCTATCAGTGGACAATCAGGTAAGTTCCACATCTATAAATAGTTTCTTTTAGACCGTATATAGTTGAGTGTTTTTGTTTATTTTATCTATTGAGCCACTCTTATGTCTTTTGATTAGTGAGTTTGCTCCATTTATACTTAGAGTAAATATTGATATGGAAGGGTTTTACCCTACCATTTTATTAATTGTTTTCTGTTATGTCTTGGAGTTCTTTTGTCTCTCTTTTCCCCTCTTGCTGTCTTCCTTTGTGTTCTGTTGACTTTTTTATTGATACAGTTTTATTGAAACCTTTCTCTTTTTCTTTTGTGTATCTTTTATAGGTATTTGTTTTGTATTTATCTTAGGGCTCACATAAAGTGTCAAACAGTTGTAACAGTTTTAAGGTGACAATAACTTTAGTTCAATCACATACACAAACTACATTTTAACTTATTCCCCCCTGCCATGCACTTTTATTGTCACAGTTTACATCTATTCATAGTGTGTATCTTATTGGGTCTTTTTTAAAGTTACAGTTATTTTTAATTTTATGGTATATTAAAAGTGATTTTTGCACTACTATTGCAATAATACAGTACTCAGTATTTGCTTATATTTTATCTTTATCAATGAGTTTCATACTTTTATATGCTGTCATATTTCTGTTTAGCATCCTTTTATTTTGAACAACTCCCTTTAGTATTTCTTAAGTAAGTCAGGCCTAGTGCTGATGAACTCTCTTAGCTTTTCTCTGTCTGGGAAAATCTTTATTTCCCCTTCATTTTTGAAGGACAGCTTTGCTGGGTATAGTACTCTTGATTGGTTGCTCTTTTCTTTCAACACTTAATATCACCTGATTCCCTTTTGGCCTGTAAGGTTTCTGCTGAAAACCTGATGGTTGTCTTGTCACTCGGATGTGACAAGTCACTTTTTTTTTGCTTCCTTCAAAACTGTCTCTTTGTATTTGACTTTTGACAATTTGATTATAGTGTGTCTTCATGTAAATTTCTTTGGAGTCATCTAATTGGCTTTTCTTGAGCTTCTTGGATCTGGATGTCCATTACCCTCCCCAGATTTGGGGAGTTTTCATCCATTATTTCTTTGGATAAGTTTCTGGTCTTTTATTTCACTCCTCCTCTGGGAATCCCATAATGTATATATCTGTCCCTTCATGGTGTCCTATTCCCTTAAGATTTCTTTACTCTTTTCTTTTTGTTCTGACTTCAGTTATTTCTAATTATTTGTCTTTGAGTTCACTTATCATTTCTTCTGCTTGATCCAGTCTAATGTTGAAATCATGTAGTGATATTTTAAGTTATGTTATTGATTTAACTTCATTATTTCCATTTGGTCCTGAAATGTTTCCTATCTCTGTTGCATCTGTCACTTTGTTCATTCATTGTTTTTTCTTCACCTCAGTGAGCATCTTTATTACAGTTATTTTGAATTCTCCTTCAGGTAAATCATACTACTCTACTTCTTTAGGATCAGTTTCTGGAAATTTGTCTTGTTCCATTTTAAGGAAATTCATTGCATAGTTCTTGATTTTCCTTGACTTTTTATTTTGATGCCAGCACAGTAGACAAAGTAGGCACCTCTTCTAGTCTTCATGTACTGGCCTCATACAATCAGCTTGGCTAGAAGTTCTGGGGGCCTTTTCCAACTTTTTCCCCTCCCTAGGGAGAATTAGGCAGGTGTAGGTTTTCTCTGCCTTCTCTGTGATAAGTGGGGGATAGGAATATGGTGACTGTCAGCCAAGCCACTGTTTCTCATTCTCCCCTAGGTGAATAGACTGTGCTGGACCCATCAGAATTCCAAGGCTGGAAATATAGAAGCCAGACTTCTGGGAAGCCCTTACAGAAAAGTTGGGGATCTGGATAAATACTACAACCCTTTCTTCCCCTGAGAGAAACTGAGAGATGGGGGTTTCTTTCTGATCATAAGGTGCTGTTCTAGGGGCAGAGAATTCAGCAAGAGCTTGTACCAAACCTTTCCACTGGCTTTGACAACGCTGATTTTACATTTGCTGAGGTTGCAGGAGCCTGTCAATTAGCTTCTAGATTTCTCTCAAAAGGAATCTGTCTGAATTACTGCTGAATTTGTGTGTTTGTAGGAAAGTGAGAGTCTAGAGCTTCCTACACTGCTATCTTGCTGTTGTCACTAATACAAATGCTGTTTTTAACTACTATATTCCTTGTTTACTTTTTTCTTTATTATTTATTTACTTATTTTCATTAAGGTATGATTGATATACACTCTTATGAAGGTTATACATGAAAAAACAATGTGGTTAGTACATTTATCCATATTATCAAGTCCCCACCTATACCATTATGCAGTCATTGTCCATCAGTGTAGTAAGATGCCACAGACCCACTATGTGCCTTCTCTGTGCTACAATGTTCTCCCCGTGATCCCCTAAAACGATGCATATTAAACATAATACCCCTCAATCCCCTTCTCCCTCCATCTCCAACTGCCCTCCCACACCCCTCCTCTTTGGTAACCCTAGTTCATTCTTGGAGTCTCTGTGTCTGCTGCGATTTTGTTCCTTCAGTTTTGCTTCATTGTTATACTCCACAAATGAGAGAAATCATTTGGCATTTGTCTTTCTCCACCTGGCTTATATCACTGAGCATAATGTTCTCCAGCTCCATCCATGTTGTTGCAAATGGTAGGATTTGTTTCTTTCTTATGGCTGAATAGTATTGCATTGTGTATATGTACCACATCTTCTTTATCCACTCATCTACTGATGGACACTTAGGTTGCTTCTATATCTTGGCTATTGAAAAAGTGCTGTGATAAACACAGGGGTACATATGTCTTTTTGAATCTGAAAAGTTGTATTCTTTGGGTAAATTCCAAGGAGTGGGATTCCCAGGTCAAATGGTATTTCTATTTTTAGTTTTTTGAGGAACCTCCATATTGTTTTCCACAATGGTTGAAGTAGCTCACATTCCCACCAGCAGTGTAGGAGGGTTCCCCTTTCTCCACATCCTCACCAGCATTTGTTGTTCTTAGTCTTTTCAATGCTGGCCATCCTTACTGGTGTGAGGTGATATCTCTTTGTGGTTTTAATTTGCATTTCCCTGATAATTAGTGATATGGAGCATCTTTTCATGTGCCTGTTGGCCATCTGAATTTCTTCTTTGGAGAACTGTCTCTTCAAATCTTCTGACCATTTGTTAATCAGGTTATTTGCTTTTTGGGTGTTGAGGCGTGTAAGTTCTTTATATATTTTGGATATTAACCCCTTGTTGGATATGTCATTTACAAATATATTCTCCCATACTGTAGGATGCCTTTTTCTTCTGTTTATGGTGTCCTTTGCTGTACAAAAACTTTTTAGTTTGAAGTAGTCCCATGAGTTCATTTTTGCTTTTGTTTCCCTTGCCTGAGGAGATGCATTCAGGAAGAAGTTGCTCATGCTTATATTCAGGAGATGTTTGCCTATATTGTCTTCTAAGAGTTCTATGGTTTCATGATTTACATTCAAGTCTTTAATCCATTATGAGTTTACTTTGTGTATGGGGTCAAACAATAATCCAGTTTCATTCTCTTGCACGTAGCAGTTCAGTTTTGGCAACGCCAGCTGTTGAAGAGGCTGTAATTTCCCATGGTATATCCATGGCTCCTTTATCATATATCAATTGACCATATATGGTTGGGTATGTATCAGGGGTGTCTAGTCTGTTCCATTGATTTATGGGTCTGTTCTTGTGCCATTACCAAATTGTCTTGATTACTGTGGCTTTGTAGTAGAGCTTGATGTTGGGGGGCATAATTCCCCTAGCTTTATTCTTCCTTCTCATAATTGCTTTGGCTATTCGAGGTCTTTTGTGGTTCCATATGAATTTTAGAACGATTTTCTCTAGTTCATTGAAGAATGCTGCTGATATTTTTATAGGAATTGCATTGAATCTATAGATTGCTTTAGGCAGGATGGGCACTTTGACTATATTAATTCTTCCTATCCATGGGCATGGGATGAGTTTCCATTTATTGGTATCTTCTCTAATTTCTCCTAAGAGTGTCTTATAGTTTTCAGGGTATAGGTCTTTCACATCCTTGGTTAGATTTATTCCTGAGTATTTTATTCTTTTTGATGCAACTGTGAATGGAATTGTTTTCCTGATTTCTCTCTCTGCTCATTGTTAGTGTATAGGAATCCCACAGATTTCTGTGTATTAATTTTGTATCCTGCAACTTTGCTGAATTCAGATATTAGATATAGTAGTTTTGGAGTGGATTCTTTAGGGTTTTTTATGTACAATATCATGTCATCTGCAAACAGGGACAGTCGAACTTCTTCCTTGCCAATCTGGATGCCTTTTATATCTTTGTGTTGTCTGATTGCCATGGCTAGAACCTATGTTGAATAGAAGTGGGGAAAGTGTATATCCTTGTCTTGTTCCCGATCTTAAAGGAAAAGCTTTCAGGTTCTTGCTGTTAAGTATGATATTAGCTGTGGGTTTGTCATATATGGCCTTTATTATGTAGAGGTACTTGCCCTCTTTACCCATTTTGTTGAGATTTTTTATTATGAATGGATATTGAGTTTTCTCAAATGCTTTTTCAGAATCTATGGAGATGATCACATGGTTTTGGTCCATCTTTTTGTTGATGTGGGGGATGATGTTGATGGATTTCCGAATGTTGTTCCATCCTTGCATCCCTGGAATAAATCCTGATTGACCATGATGGATGATCTTTTTGATGCATATTTGAATTCAGTTTGCTAATATTTTGTTGAGTATTTTTGCATCTATGTTAATCAGGGATATTGGTCTGTAATTTTTTTGTGAGGTGTCTATGCCTGGTTTTATTATTAGAGTGATGCTGGCCTCATAGAATGAGTATGGAAATATTCCCTCTTTGTCAACTCTTTGGAAAACTTTAAGGAGGGTGTATTAGTTCTTCACTAAATGTTTGATAAAATCCAGCAGTGAAGCCATCTGGTCTCGGAGTTTTGTTCTTAGGTAGTTTTTTGATTAGCAGTTTGATTTCATTGCTGGTAATTGGTCTGTTCAGATTTTCTGTTTCTTTGTTGGTCAGCATTGGAAGGTTGTATTTTTCTAGAAAGTTGTCCATTTCTTCTAGGTTACCCAGTTTGTCAGCATATACTTTTTCATAGTATTCTCTAATAATTCTTTGTATTTCTGTGGTGTCCATAGTGATTTTTCCTTTCTCATTTCTGACTCTGTTTGTGTGTGTAGACTCTCTTTTTTTCTTGATAAGTCTGGCTAGGGGTTTATCTATGTTGTTAATTTTCTTGAAGAACCACCTCTTGCTTTCATTGATTCTACTGTTTTATTCTTCTTGATTTTATTTATTTCTGCTCTAATCTTTATTATGTCCCTCTTTCTACTTACTTTGGGCCTCATTTGTTCTTCTTTTTCTTGCTTCATTTATTGTGAGTTTAGACTGGTTATATGGGATTGTTCTTCTTTCCCGAGGTATGCTTGTATTGCAATATACTTTCCTCTTAGTATGGCCTTGGCTGTGTCCCACAGATTTTTGTGGTGTTGAATTATTGTTGTCATTTGTTTCCATATATTGCTTGATCTCTGTTTTTATTTGGTCATTGATCCATTGGTTATTTAGGAGCATGTTGTGAAGCCTCTATGTGTTTGTGGGATTTTTCATTTTCTTTACATAATTTATTTCTAGTTTCATACCTTTGTGATCTGAGAAACTGGTTGGTACAATTTCAATCTTTTTGAATTTACTGAAGCTCTTTTTGTGGCCTAGTATATGATGTATTCTTGAAAATGTTCCATGTGCACTTGAGAAGAATGTGAATTCTGCTGCTTTTGGGTGTAGAGTTCTGTAGATGTCTGTTAGATCCATCTGTTCTAATGTGTTGTTCAGTGCCTCTGTCTCCTTACTTATTTTCTGTCTGGTTGATATGTCCTTCAGAGTGAGTGGAGTGTGGAAGTTTCATAGAATGAATGCATTGCATTCTATTTCCCCTTTTAATTCAGTTAGTATTTGTTTCACATATGTAGGTGCTCCTGTGTTGGGAGCACAGATATTTATAATGGTTATATCTTCTTGTTGGATTGAGCCCTCTATCATTATGTAATGTCTTTCTTTGTCTCTTATGACTTTCTTTGTTTTGCAGTCTATTTTGTCTGATACAAGTACTGCAACTCCTGATATTTTCCTCTCAATAAGTTACATGAAATATCTTTTCCATCCCTTCACTTTTAGTCTGTGTATGTCCTTGGGTTTAAAGTGAGACTCTTGAAGGCAGCATATAGATGGGTTTTGTTTTTTTTTATCCATCAGTGACTCTATGTCTTTTTTATTATTATTATTATTTTTATTTTGTTATCAATCTATATGAAGAACATTATGTTTACTAGGCTCTCCCCCACCCCAAGTCCCCCCTACAAACCCCATTACAGTCACTGTCCATCAGCATAGAAAGATATTGTACAATCACTACTTGTCCTCTCTGTGTTGCACAGCCCTCCCATTTCACCCACCCCCCATATTATACATGCTAATTATAATACCCCCTTTCTTCTTCCCCACCCTTATCCATCCCTACCCTCCCATTCTCACCAGTCTCTTTCCCTTTGGCAACTGTTAGTCCATTCTTGGGTTCTGTGATTCTGTTGCTGTTTTGTTCATTCAGTTTTTCTTTTGTTCTTATACTCCACAGATGAGTGAAATCATTTGGTATTTCTCTTTCTCTGCTTGGCTTATTTCACTGAGCATAATACCCTCTAGCTCCATCAATGTTGTTTCAAACTGTAGGATTTGTTTTCTTCTTATGGCTGACTAATATTGCATTGTGTATATGTACTACATATTCTTTATCCATTCATCTACTGATGGACACTTAGGTTGCTTCCATTTCTTGGCTATTGTAAATAGTGCTGCGATAAACATAGGGGTGCATCTCTCTTTTTCAAACTGGAGTGCTGCATCCTTAGGGTAAATTCCTAGAAGTGGAATTCCTGGGTCAAATGGTAAGTCTATTTTGAGCATTTTGAGGAACCTCTATATTGCTTTACACAATGGCTGAACTAATTTACATTCCCACCAGCAGTGTAGGAGGGTTCCCCTTTCTCCACAACCTCGCCAACATTTGTTATTGTTTGTCTTTTGGATGGCAGCCATCCTTACTGCTGTGAGGTGATATCTCTTTGTGGTTTTAATTCGCATTTCTCTGATAACTAGCGATGTGGAGCATCTTTTCATGTGTCTGTTGGCCATCCGAATTTCTTCCTTGGAGAATTATCTATTCAACTCTTCTGCCCATTTTTTAATTAGATTATTTGCTTTTTGTTTGTTGAAGTGCATGAGCTCTTTATATATTTTGGATGTCAAGCCTTTATCGGATCTGTCATTTATGAATATACTCTCCCATACCATAGGATACCTTTTTGTTCTATTGATGGTGTCCTTTGCTGTACAGAAGCTTTTTGGCTTGATATAGTCCCACTTGTTCATTTTTGCTTTTGTTTTCCTTGCCTGGGGAGATATGTTCATGAAGAAGTCACTCATGTTCATGTCAATGAGATTTTTGCCTTTGTTTTTTTCTAAGAGTTTTATGGTTTCATGACTTACATTCAGGTCTTTGACCCATTTTGAAATTACTTTTGTGTATGGGCTTAGACAGTGATCCAGTTTCATTCTCTTATATGTAGCTGTCCAGTTTTGCCAGCACTATCTGTTGAAGAGACTGTCATTTCTCCATTGTATGTCCATGGCTCCTTTATCGAATATTAATTGACCATATATGTTTAGGTTAATGTCTGGAGTCTCTAATCTATTCCACTGGTCTGTGGCTCTGTTCTTGTGCCAGTACCAAATTGCCTTGATTACTGTGGCTTTGTAGTAGAGCTTGAAGTTGGGGAGTGAGGTCCCCCCACTTTATTCTTCTTTCTCAGGATTGCTTTGGCTAATTGGGGTCTTTGGTGTTTCCATATGAATTTTTTAACTATTTGTTCCAGTTCATTGAAGAATGTTGTTGGTAATTTGATAGAGATTGCATCAACTCTGTATATTGCTTTGGGCAGGATGGCCATTTTGACGATATTAATTCTTCCTAGCCAAGAGCATGGGATGAGTTTCCATTTGTTAGTGTCCTCTTTAATTTCTCTTAAGAGTGTCTTATAGTTTTCAGGGTATAGGTCTTTCACTTCTTTGGTTAGGTTTATTCCTAGGTATTTTATTGTTTTTGATGCAATTGTGAATGGAATTGTTTTCCTGATTTCTCTTTCTATTGGTTCATTGTTAGTGTATATGAAAACTGCAGATTTCTGTGTGTTAATTTTGTATCCTGCAACTTTGCTCCATTCCGATATCAGTTCTAGTAGTTTTGGAGTGGAGTCTTTAGGGTTTTTTATGTAGAATATCATGTCATCTGCAAATAGTGATAGTTTAATTTCTTTACGAATCTGAATTCCTTGTATTTCTTTGTTTTGTCTAATTGCCATGGCTAGGACATCCAGTACTATGTTAAATAACAGTGGGGAGAGTGTGCATCCTGGTCTTGTTCCGGATCTCAGAGGAAAAGCTTTGAGCTTCTCACTGTTCAGTATGATGTTGGTTGTGGGTTTATCATATATGGCCTTTATTTTGTTGAGGTACTTGCCCTCTATACCCGTTTTGCTAAGAGTTTTTATCATGAATGGATGTTGAATTTTGTCGAATGCTTTTCCATCATCTATGGAGATGATCATGTGGTTTTTGTCTTTCTTATTGTTGATGTGGTGGATGATGTTGATGGATTTTCGAATGTTGTACCATCCTTGCATCCCTGGAATGAATCCCACTTGGTCGTGGTGTATGATCCTTTTGATAGATTTTTGAATTCGGTTTGCTAATATTTTATTGAGTGTTTTTTTCATCTACATTCATCAGGGATATTGGTCTGTAATTTTCTTTTTTGGTGGGGTCTTTGCCTGGTTTTGGTATTAGGGTGATGTTGGCTTCATAGAATGAGTTTGGGAGTATTCTCTCCTCTTCTATTTTTTTGAAAACTTTCAGGAGAATGGGTATTAGCTCTTCTCTGTATGTCTGATAAAATTCCAAGGTAAATCCATCTGGCCCGGGTTTTTTTTTCTTGGGTAGTTTTTTGATTACCGTTTCAATTTCTTTGCTGGTAATTGGTTTGTTCTGATTTTGTGTTTCTTCCTTGGTCAGTCTTGGAAGGTTATATTTTTCTAGGATGTTGTCCATTTCTTCTAGGTTTTCCAGCTTCTTAGCATATATGTTTTCATAGTAGTCTCTAATAATTCTTTGTATTTCTGTTGGGTCCATCATATTTCCTGTCTCGTTTCTGATTCTGTTGATGTGTGTTGATTCTCTTTTTCTCTTTATAAGTCTGGCTAGAGGCTTTTCTATTTTGTTTGTTTTCTCAAAGAACCAGCTCTTGGTTTCATTGATTTTTTCTATTGTTTTTATTCTTCTCAATTTTGTTTATTTCTTCTCTGATCTTTATTATTTCCCTACTTCTGCTGAGTTTAGGCCTCATTTGTTTTTCTTTTTCCAATTTTGATAATTGTGACATTAGACTATTCATTTAGGTTTGTTTTTCCATCTTTAAATAGGCCTGGATTGCTATATACTTTCCTCTTAAGACTGCTTTTGCTGTGTCCCACAGAAGTTGGGGATTTGTGTTGTTGTTGTCATTTATTTCCATATATTGCTGGATCTCCATTTTGATTTGGTCGTTGATCCATTGACTATTTAGAAGCATGTTGTGAAGCCTCCATGTGTTTGTGATCCTTTTTGCTTTCTTTTTACAATTTTTTTTTCCTTTTTTTTTTTTAGGAAGGAAGAAGAAAAGCTATAGATGTAGCATATGAAGGGAACATGGGAGGATTGATTATTTCTTTGACATACCTTCTTGTATAGTACCTTAAGTATGTATAGGTTTTAAACTACTAACTAATTTGCACACACATATTAACATAATAGGAATACGGTGACATAAACAAAGCAAATCTATAATTACCATCCATCTCCAGTGAAGCCAAGAAAACCATTTAGGCACCCTAGGCATTTGTGAAAATTTATCTATGATATGATGGATATTGTCCAACTGTACTTGAACCATCAGACAAATTAAAGCAGCCCATTTCTGGGATCTGTTCACATCTCATACGTTCTTTTAACCATAGATAGAATATAGTCATGAGATTTTGGAGTGCTACAACTTGCACCCCTCCCAACTCCTGGTTGAGTTCCAACAGTACAGATCCGGTCAAATTCGTTGTCTCATTGTATGCACATGCCAGCCTAGACATCTCCCTCCTCATTCCTATGGCAAGTCCAGGAGACGGTGGGCTGGATGCAGCCACAACCGCAGCATCGTCCGGATCCCTGTGGAGGCTTTTTGATGATCATCCCCCTGCACAAGTCCTCCAGAGAGTGCTGATGCCGGAAGCTCCTCCTCATATCGTATCTTAGTTCATTTTCTGGGTATCCAAGCTAGGCCTTGATCTTCTGCGTAGAAACAAACAGACCCTTTGCCCACACTTTGACATGCCCTCTATACCACTGTGCAGAACTCATTGGAGGTCAGCACACAGTAACTGCTTTTTTTTTTTTAATTAAGAGAAAGGAATATTATCAGAAAAGAGTACCTCCATAGCTGATCATCTGACACCCTTTAAGTGATCAACATTAAGGATATTTAAAGCATGTGTTGATCTTTGATTTACCAATAGTTTTATCCTGTTAAGGAGTAATCCCCCTTTTCTTTCTTTCTTTCTTTCTTTTTTTTTTTTTTTTTAATTTTTAATCTACACTTACATGAAGAATACTATGTTTACTATGCTCTCCCCTATATCAGGTCCCCCCTAACAACCACATTACGGTTACTGTCCATCAGCTTAGCAAAATGTTGTAGAGTCACTACTTGTCCTCTCTGTGTTGTGCGGCCCACCCTCCCCTTTCTCCCTCCCCCCATGCATGCTAATCTTAATACCCCCCTTCTTCTTCCCCCCCTTTATCCCTCCCTGCCCACCCATCCTCCCCAGTTCCTTTCCCTTTGGTACCTGTTAGTCCATTTTTGGGTTCTGTAATTCCACTGCTGTTTTGTTCCTTCAGTTTTTCCTTTGTTCCTATACTCCTCAGATGAGTGAAATCATTTGGTATTTCTCTTTCTCCGCTTGGCTTATTTCACTGAGCATAATACTCTCCAGCTCCATCCATGTTGCTGCAAATGGTTGGATTTTTCCACGTCTTATGGCTGAGTAGTATTCCATTGTGTATATGTACCACATCTTCTTTATCCATTCATCTACCGATGGACATTTAGGTTGCTTCCAAATCTTGACTATTGTAAATAGTGCTGCGATAAACATAGGAGTGCATCTGTCTTTCTCAAACTTGATTGCTGCGTTCTTAGGGTAAATTCCTAGGAGTGGAATTCCTGGGTCAAATGGTAGGTCTGTTTTGAGCATTTTGATGCACCTCCATACTGCTTTCCACAATGGTTGAACTAATTTACATTCCCACCAGCAGTGTAGGAGGGTTCCCCTTTCTCCACAGCCTCGCCAACATTTGTTGTTGTTTGTCTTTTGAATGGCAGCTATCCTTACTGGTGTGAGGTGATACCTCATTGTAGTTTTAATTTGCGTTTCTCTGATAATTAGCGATGTGGAGCATCTTTTCATGTGTCTGTTGGCCATCTGTATTTCTTTTTTGGAGAACTGTCTGTTCAGTTCCTCTGCCCATTTTTTAATTGGGTTATTTGTTTTTTGTTTGTTGAGGCATGTGAGCTCTTTATATATTCTGGACGTCAAGCCTTTATCGGATGTGTCATTTTCAAATATATTCTCCCATACTGTAGGGATCCTTTTTGTTCTATTGATGGTGTCTTTTGCTGTACAGAAGCTTTTCAGCTTAATGTAGTCCCACTTGCTCATTTTTGCTGTTGTTTTCCTTGCCCAGGGAGATATGTTCAAGAAGAGATCACTCATGTTTATGTCTAAGAGGATTTTGCCTATGTTTTTTTCCAAGAGTTTAATGGTTTCATGACTTACATTCAGGTCTTTGATCCATTTTGAGTTTACCTTTGTATATGGGGTTAGACAATGGTCCAGTTTCATTCTCCTACATGTAGCTGTCCAGTTTTGCCAGCACCATCTGTTGAAGAGACTGTCATTTTGCCATTGTATGTCCATGGCTCCTTTATCAAATATTAATTGATCATATATGTTTGGGTTAATTTCTGGGGTCTCTAATCTGTTCCACTGGTCTGTGGCTCTGTTCTTGTGCCAGTACCAAATTGTCCGGATTACTATGGCTTTGTAGTAGATCTTGAAGTTGGGGAGTGAGATCCCCCCTACTTTATTCTTCTTTTTCAGGATTGCTTTGGCTATTCGGGGTCTTTGGTGTTTCCATATGAATTTTTGAATTATTTGTTTCAATTCATTGAAGAATGTTGCTGGTAATTTGAGAGGGATTGCATCAAATCTGTATATTGCTTTGGGCAGGATGGCCATTTTGATGATATTAATTCTTCCTAGCCATGAGCATGGGATGAGTTTCCATTTATTAGTGTCCCCTTTAATTTCTCTTAAGAGTGACTTGTAGTTTTCAGAGTATAAGTCTTTCACTTCCTTGGTTAGGTTTATTCCTAGGTATTTTATTCTTTTTGATGCAATGGTGAATGGAATTGTTTTCCTGATTTCTCTTTCTATTGATTCGTTGTTAGTGTATAGGAAAGCTACAGATTTCTGTGTGTTAATTTTGTATCCTGCAACTTTGCTGTATTCCGATATCAGTTCTAGTAGTTTTGGAGTGGAATCTTTAGGGTTTTTTATGTACAGTATCATATCATCTGCAAATAGTGACAGTTTAACTTCTTCTTTACCAATCTGGATTCCTTGTATTTCTTTGTTTTGTCTGATTGCCGTGGCTAGGACCTCCAGTACTATGTTAAATAACAGTGGGGAGAGTGGGCATCCCTGTCTGGTTCCCGATCTCAGAGGAAATGCTTTCAGCTTCTCGCTGTTCAGTATAATGCTGGCTGTGGGTTTATCATATATGGCCTTTATTATGTTGAGGTACTTGCCCTCTATTCCCATTTTGCTGAGAGTTTTTATCATGAATGGAAGTTGAATTTTGTCAAATGCTTTTTCAGCATCTATGGAGATGATCATGTGGTTTTTGTCTTTCTTTTTGTTGATGTGGTGGATGATGTTGATGGATTTTCGAATGTTGTACCATCCTTGCATCCCTGGGATGAACCCCACTTGGTCATGGTGTATGATCCTTTTGATATACTGTTGAATTCTGTTTGCTAATATTTTATTGAGTATTTTTGCATCTACATTCATCAGGGATATTGGTCTGTAATTTTCTTTTTTGGTGGGTTCTTTGCCTGGTTTTGGTATTAGGGTGATGTTGGCCTCATAGAATGAGTTTGGGAGTATTCCCTCTTCTATTTTGTGGAACACTTTAAGGAGAATGGGTATTATGTCTTCTCTGTGTGTCTGATAAAATTCCGAGGTAAATCCGTCCGGCCACGGGGTTTTGTTCTTGGGTAGTTTTTTTTATTACTGTTTCAATTTCTTTGCTTGTAATTGGTTTGTTTAACTTTTGTGTTTCTTCCTTGGTCAGTCTTGGGAGGTTGTATTTTTCTAGGAAGTTGTCCATTTCTTCTAGGTTTTCCAGCTTGTTGGCATATAGGTTTTCATAGTAGTCTTTAATAATTCTTTGTATTTCTGTGGAGTCTGTCATGATTTTTCCATTCTCATTTCTGATTATGTTGATTTGTGTTGTCTCTCTTTTTCTCTTAATAAGTTGGGCTAGAGGCTTATCTATTTTGTTTATTTTCTCAAAGAACCAGCTCTTGGGTTCGTTGATTTTTGCTATTGTTTTATTCTTCTCAATTTTGTTTATTTCTTCTCTGATCTTTATTATGTCCCTCCTTCTGCTGACTTTAGGCCTCATTTGTTCTTCTTTTTCCAGTTTTAATAATTGTGATGTTAGACTATTCATTTGGGATTGTTCTTCCTTCTTCAAGTGTGCCTGGATTGCTATATACTTTCCTCTTAAGACTGCTTTCGCTGCATCCCACAGAAGTTGGGGCTTATTGTTGTTGTTGTCATTTGTTTCTATATATTCCTTGATCTCTATTTTGATTTGTTCATTGATCCATTGATTATTTAGTAGCATGTTGTTAAGCCTCCATGTGTTTGTGAGCCTTTTTGTTTTCTTTGTAGAATTTATTTCTACTTTCATACCTTTGTGGTCTGAAAAATTGGTTGGTAGAATTTCAATATTTTGGAATTTACTGAGGCTCTTTTTGTGAGCTAGTATGTGGTCTATTCTGGAGAATGTTCCATGTGCACTTGAGAAGAATGTATATCCTGTTGCTTTTGGATGTAGAGTTCTATAGATGTCTATTAGGTCCATCTGTTCTAGTGTGTTGTTCAGTGCCTGTGTGTCTTTACTTATTTTCTGCCCGGTGGATCTATCCTTTGGGGTGAGTGGTGTGTTGAAGTCTCCTACAATGAATGCATTGCAGTCTATTTCCCTCTTTAGTTCTGTTAGTATTTGCTTCACATATGCTGGTGCTCCTGTATTGGGTGCATATATATTTAGAATGGTTATATCCTCTTGTTGGACTGAGCCCTTTAGCATTATGTAGTATCCTTCTTTATCTCTTGTTACTTTCTTTGTTTTGAAGTCTATTTTGTCTGATATTAGTACTGCAACCCCTGCTTTCTTCTCACTGTTGTTTGCCTGAAATATGTTTTTCCATCCCTTGACTTTTAGTCTATGCTTATCTTTGGGTTTAAGGTGAGTTTCTTGTAAGCAGCATATACATGGGTCTTGCTTTTTTATCCATTCTATTACTCTATGCCTTTTGATTGGTGCATTAAGTCCATTTACATTTAGGGTGACTATTGAGAGATATGTACTTATTGCCATTGCAGGCTTTAGATTCGTGGTTACCAAAGGTTCAAGGTTAGCTTCTTTAGTATCTTACTGCCTAACTTAGCTCGCTTATTGAGCTGTTATATACACTGTCTGGAGATTCTTTTCTTCTCTCCCTTATTATTCCTCCTCCTCCATTCTTCATATGTTGTGTGTTTTGTTCTGTGCTCTTTTTAGGGGTGCTCCCATCTAGAGCAGTCCCTGTAGGATGCCCTGTAGAGGTGGTTTGTGGGAAGAAAATTCCCTCAGCTTTTGCTTGTCTGGGAATTGTTTAATCCCGCCATCATATTTAAATGATAGTTGTGCTGGATACAGTATCCTTGGTTCAAGGCCCTTCTGTTTCATTGCATTAAGTATATCATGCCATTCTCTTCTGGCCTGTAGGGTTTCTGTCGAGAAGTCTGATGTTAGCCTGATGGGTTTTCCTTTATAGGTGACCTTTTTCTGTCTAGCTGCCTTTAAAACTCTTTCCTTGCCCTTGATCCTTGCCATTTTAATTACTATGTGTCTTGGTGTTGTCCTCCTTGGATCCTTTCTGTTGGGAGTTCTGTGTAATTCCATGGTCTGTTCGATTATTTCCTCCCCCAGTTTGGGGAAGTTTTCAGCAATTATTTCTTCAAAGAGACTTTCTATCCCTTTTCCTCTTTCTTCCTCTTCTGGTATCCCTATAATACAAATATTATTCCTTTTGTATTGGTCACATATTTCTCTTAGTGTTGTTTCATTCCTGGAGATCCTTTTATCTCTCTCTATGTCAGCTTCTATATGTTCCTGTTCTCTGGCTTCTATTCCTTCAATGGCCTCTTGCATCTTATCCATTCTGCTTATAAATTCTTCCAGGGATTGTTTCTCTTCTGTGATCTCCTTCCTGACATCTGTGATCTCCTTCTGGACTTCATCCCACTGCTCTTGCATTTTTCTCTGCATCTCATCCCACTGCTCTTGCATTTTTCTTTGCATATCATCCCATTGCTCTTGCATTTTTCTCTGCATCTCTGTCAGCATGTTCATGATTTTTATTTTGAATTCTTTTTCAGGAGGACTAGTTAGGTCTGTCTCCCTCTCAGGTGTTGTCTCTGTGATCTTTGTCTGCCTGTAGTTTTGCCTTTTCATGGTGATAGAGATAGTTTGCAGAGCTGGTACAAGTGACCTGTGGAAAACTTCCCTTCTTGTTGGTTTGTGACCTTTTCCTGGGAGAATAGCGACCTCTAGTGGCTTGTGCTGGGCAGCTGTGTGCAGACAGGGCTTCTGCTTCCTGCCCAGTTGCTTTGGGGTTTATCTCCGCTGTTGCTGTGGGCTTGGCCTGGCTGGGGCTGTTCCTCCAAAATGGTGGAGCCCCGTTGGAGGGGGAGCAGCCGGGAGGCTATTTATCTCCGTAAGGGGCTTCTGTGCTCCCTGCTGCCCAGGGGGTTAGAGTGCCCAGAGATCCCCAGATTCCCTGCCTCTGGTCTAAGTGACCTGTCCTGCCCCTTTAAGACTTCCAAAAAGCACTCCCCTTCGCAAGGTGCTGGGTTCTTGCAGGTGTTGATGTGGTCTGGATGTTGTCCTGTGTCCTGTGGTCTCTATTTTAGGAAGATTTTTCTTTGGTATATTTTCATAGCTCTATGTGTTTTTGGGAGGAGATTTCCACTGCTCTACTCATGCCGCCATCCTGGCTCCGCCCTCCGGCATCTCCAGTTTTTCTACCAAATCCTGAAGAAAGTGGAACTATGACCATAGTACTCTGGGAGGCATGGCCAAAACACCTTTCCACAAGTACTTTGAGGTCTTCCACAGCCGCGTTTCCTCCGAGGCCCACCTATCGGAGGTTCCAGAGAAATGACTCGGGCTCTTCTCTTTTTACAATTTATTTCTAGTTTTATACCTTTGTGGTCTGAAAAGTTGGTTGGTAGAATTTCAATCTTTTTGAATTTACTGAGGCTCTTTTTGTGGCCTAGTATGTGGTCTAATCTGGAGAATGTTCTATGTGCAGTTGAGAAGAATGTGTATTCTGTTGCTTTTGGGTGTAGAGTTCTATAGATATCTATTAAGTCCATCTGTTCTAGTGTGTTGTTCAGTGCCTCTGTGTCCTTACTGATTTTCTTTCTGGTGTATCTGTCCTTTGGAGTGAATGGTGTGTTGAAGTCTCCTAAAATGAATGCATTGCATTATATTTCCTCCTTTAGTTCTGTTAGTATTTGTTTCACATATGCTGGTGCTCCAGTGTTGGGTGCATATATATTTATAATGGTTATATTCTCTTGTTGGACTGAGCCCTTTATCATTATGTAATTTCCTTCTTTATCTCTTGTTACTTTCTTTGTTTTGATGTCTATTTTGTCTGATACTAGTACTGCAACACCTGCTTTTTTTCCCTATTGTTTGCATGAAATATCTTTTTCCATCTCTTGACTTTTAGTCCGTGCATGTCTTTGGGTTTGAGGTGAGTCTCTTGTAAGCTGCATATAGATGGGTCTTGTTTTTTTATCCATTCATTGACTCTATGTCTTTTGATTGGTGCATTTAGTCCATTTACATTTAGGGTGATTATCAATAGGTATGTACTTATTGCCATTGCAGACTGTAGATTCGTGGTTACCAAAGGTTCAAGGTTAACTTCCTTACTATCTAAGATTCTAACTTAACTCAATTAATAAGCTATTACACACACAATCTAAGTGTTCTTTTCTTTTTCTCCTCCTTTTTCTTCCTCCTCCATTCTTTATATATTAGGTATAGTGTTCTGTACTCTCTGTCTATACCTTGATTGACTTTGGGGATAGTTAAGTTAATTTTGCATTTACTTAGTAATTAACCTTTATATTTTCCTTACTGTGGTTTTATTACCTCTGGTGACAGCTATTCAACCTTAGGAACATTTCCATCTATAGCAGTCCCTCCAAAATAGACTGTAGAGATGGTTAGTGGAAGGTAAATTCTCTCAGCTTTTGCTTATCTGGAAATTGTTTAATCACTCCTTCAAATTTAAATAATAATCTTGCCAGATAAAGTAATCTTGGTTCCAGGCCCTTCTGCTTCATGGCATTAAATACATCATGCCACTCCCTTCTGGCCTGTAAGATGTCTGCTGAGAAGTCTGATGCTTTCCTTTATATATGATCTTATTTCTGTCTCTGGCTGCTTTTAACAGTCTTTCCTTATTCTTGATCTTTGCCATTTTAATTACTATATGTCTCGGTGTTTTCTTCCTTGGGTCCCTTGTGTTGGGAGATCTGTGGATCTCCATGGCCTGAGGGACTATTTTGTTCCCCAGATTGGGGAAATTTTCAACAATTACCTCCTCAAAGACACTTTCTATCCCTTTCTCTCTCTCTTCTTCTTCTGGTACCCCTATAATGCAAAAATTGTTCCATTTGGATTGGTCACACAGTTCTCTCAATATTCTTTCATTCTTAGAGATCCTTTTTTCTCTGTGTGCCTCAGCTTCTTTGTATTCCTCTTCTCTAGTTTCTATTTCATTTATCATCTCCTTCACCATATCTGGTTTGCTTTCAGTACCCTCCACTGTGCTCTTCAATGATTGGATCTCCGACCGGAATTCATTCCTGAGTTCTTGAATATATTTCCATACCTCCATTTGCATATTAAATATTTCCATTTTGAATTCCCTTTCAGAAAGAGTCATGAGTTCCATGTAATCTTTCTCTGGAGTTATATTAATTTTATTCTGTACCACTTTCCTTTGGCATTTCATATTTGTGTATGGCATTCTCTAGTGTCCAGAAGCTCTACTCTCTGGAGCTGCTCAGCCCCTGAAGCAATGTCGGGGGTCACAGGGGAGCGGTATTGGTGCCTGGGGGGAGGAAATAGCTGTTTCCTGTTTCCCGGCTGCTCTGCCTGTCTCCACTGCCCGAACCCGTGGGCCGAGCACACAGGTCTACGTTTTTGTCCTAGAGCAGCTGGATATAGATCCCTGCTTCCCACAAGCAGTTGTAATCTCAGTCTCTCCAGGATTTCTGCCTGTCTTAGCTTTCCAACCCTGTAATCAGGAGAATATCATGAAGATACCATGACGTGTAGGTTTGTGCTTCCAGAGCAGATCTCTGGAGTTAGTTATTTAGCAGTCCCAGGCTTCCACTTCCTCTGTGCTCAGTTTGGGTGGGGTAAGTACTTGGGTCCTGCTGGGCCACAGCTTTGGTAAGTTTCTCTGTTCCGTGAGGTCTGCTCTTTTCTCCAGGTGTATGCCGTCTGGCGCAGTCTTATTTCCTGTTGCTCCGTCAGGATTAGTTGTAATAATTGTATTTTCATATTATATGCAGCTTTAGGAGGAATCCCGTTTCACCTCTCATGCCACCATCTTTAATCTTCCCTGTTTACTTTAAAGTGACAAAGTAATTGACAACACAGAGTAGGGTAATGTATATTTCAACCTTAATTTCACTTCTTTTAAGCCATCTATGTCCAGATCCACACTCTAGATGTTGTAATAACTCGTAACACTATTTGAATTTTTGTTGTCTATTACTTTTTTGTTAGTTCATCAACACTATGGTTTCAACCTTATCAAGGTCTTGAGTATCTTGGCTCACCCTTTTAATCCTAATTTACAACAAATTTATTTATTTATTAATTTATCCATGATTCAGAAGATATTTGCAAGTAATTACAACTTTCTTACTCAATTGGTCTTCTTCGTATTGAAAAATACGAGCTCTAGACTTTCTCAACTGTTTGTCTTCTCTGTTTCTGCATATGGTCTTCTGACAACTTTTGTTGAAAATACATGGCACATACTGTTCTATTGATGTAATTCTAAAATCCATGAATTTTAAATTTAAATCTCAACCCCACCTGAATTTTAAACACTGCAGAGTAATTTTTTTACATGTCTGTAGTTATCTTTCTCTATCACTCATTACACTGTTCACCTCTCCTATTCCTTACTTTCCTACTACCTCCTTTCATTCAACTAAAAAAAAGAGGTACACCTGTTCCTTTGCAGGATAAAAATCTTCTTCATACTTGTTCTTAAATCTATACTTTATTTCTCTTTATTTCAAATAATTAGCCAAAATGTCCATTATAATCAAACTCACCTCAACATAAAGTGCTCCCCAGAATTAACAAACACATGTAAATGATCCCAGTGAAACAAAGAACAGGAAAGAAGGAAAGAGAAAGAAAGAAAGGAGAGAAAGGAAGGAAGGAAAGAAAGAAAGATGAAAATAAGGAAAGTAGCAGCAAGGGGAATAAGGAGCAGAAAGTGAAAAAGAGAAGAGAGACAAAGATTTCCCTAAACTCAGATTCTTTCCAGGCTATCAACATTTATTCTCCTAATACATTGTATTTATGTATGTCAATTTACCCCACCTCTTGCTCCATTCCAGTTCTCTCATCTGAGCTGCTGATTGAAATGATTTGCTCAATTGTACTTCTTGAAATAAGCCATAGACTCCTCAATCTCAATACATCAAAAACTAAATTTTTCTTTTCCATCATCTAAACCTCTTGCTGTATTCTCTGTATCAATAAGAAGCATTCAACAAATGTATATCAATTAAATGGATATACCCATTTCTACTATTACTATTTATGATCCAATTATATTATTATATAATTATATATTTTTGTTTATATTATTTTCAGTTATTACAGAGTTAAAATAAAGAAGTAGCAAGAAAAATTATTTTCAAAGGAAATTAAGAGAACTGTTCTAGAACATTGACCTGCCATTTGGAAATCTAATTCCTTATGCAATTGCAATGTTTTCACTTTTCTTTTGGTTCAAAGATTGAAATGTATATTGTAAATGCTCTTTATTCTATGATTATAAAGGCGTCCTTTGATTCAGTGGGTTCTTATATTATTTTGATTTATATCTCAGTGTTCACATCTTGAAAATACTTGTAGAAAGTTCAAATGTACTGTATCTATAATTGATAGAAGAACTTATGAGTTAATTTATGTTAAATGATTTAAGGTTGTCGGAATAAAAGAACAATTTTCCATTTGTTACCGAAGATAAACATCATAGGAATTGGGCAACCATAATTATAAGAGTATACTTATGTACAATCTTATACAAAGAAGTTGGAAGATAAAATGTAATAAATATATGTAGCATCTGACCACTAACTGATAAGGAGATCTCATGCATGTTTCTGGAAAAATTACCTGTAATCTATTTTATATGATAACTCCTGATACCAGAGAAAATATTTTGATGACATCAGAGGACAAAAGAGCTTTGGACCACCAGGGGGAATAAATTTCAAAGCCATTGTCTCCAGGATTCCTTTTTTGCCCTAGTTTTGCTCAGATTCTTCCTTCAAATGGAACAGACAGGCCATATTTATGGAAATTATGAAAGCAAAGAATGAACAATGTTTCAAATATTTTTAAAAATTACACATAAAAATACATTTAAAAGCAAGCTAAGGTCTTGTGGGTGAATAAGGAACAAAAACAATGATTGAAACTACTCCAGCCTCTAGTATGTAAAGCATGGAGAAAAAATGAAATCACTACCATGCAAACATGAAATTTGACATTACAGAGAACACATCAGAGAAACTGAAGCTATTATTATCTAATATATTTTCCCCATGAATATAAACAACATTTTTAATGATTAGGGAGGAGTTTTTGCTTCAATCTCCATTAATAATGGAATTTTTTTGGGTTTTATATAGTTGGACAAGTAGGCATTAATAATATCTAAAACTTGTATATGGTTATAAAGTCAAAACCTATTTCATTTGAAAAAAAGAAAAGGAATATTTATAAGATACAACTTTTTTAGGACAGAGAAAAATTCAAATTTAAAGGAAATATATAAAAACAGAAATAAGTTAAAAAAACCCATATACAGAAGTTGTTTCTGTGAAATCAAAAGATTTTATCAAAAAATTAAACTTCAGGAGATTTCATATCAATAATGGGACATTTTAGCGTTAAACATTGTCTCCTTTTTAAATGTCTGTAAGTAGGATATCTTTATAATTTTATTGCTCAAACTAGGATACTTTGGAGAAAAAAAGGGCTGATACTAATAATTGGGACAAGACAACAAGGAGAAGCCCAGATGATACTGGGAAAACTGAGATGTGTAGTCTTCACACCTATGAACCATCTAAATACTGCTGCTTTGTGTAAAATGTTTTCAGAGTTTTACCACAGATTTGTCAAAAAAAAATGATAATGATGTTTGGACAATACTACAATGCTTTTTTCCATGGTTGATACTTTTTATTTTATTTTATTGCTGTGGAAAAATTCTATTATATGCAATTGCAGTTGTGGTATAGAGGCATGAAATTTAACCTAGAATAAGAAATATTCCTGTTCTTTTTCTATTTTTCAAATAATGTCAAAGCAGTAAAACATCCCATAACAACCAACATTCTGAAATATATTCCATGTATAAATGTATGTTCTGATTAGTTATTTTGGTTAGTAAGAATATGAAATTTAAAGTTTAGTGTCTCCATGAGTTTGTTAACTTGGCTTCTATTCATGGCTATATACTGTATTTCTAAATTCAATTTACTATTTAATAAATGCATATGCCAGTTGGATAACTGTTGAACAACCTGCTGTAACTATTAAAATAATTGAGAATATTAAAAGCCCTAGAGACAGATAGTAAGAAGAGTCATTCAATTCAAGTCAACACAATTTTGAGCATCTATTCTGTGCCAGGGAATGGTTCTGAATATTTAACAATGAAAAGAAACAGGTCTTAATTTCAAGGAATTCACAGTCTATGGGACTTCAAAAATGTAAACAAAAGATTATAATACAGCATGAAAAATGATATGATAGAAATTAATATAAGGTATTTGGGGGCCATAGGGGTCAAGAATATGTCTTGGTGAAATGCATTTCTAATAAGAGTTTCCTGGTGGAAAGCAGCAGGGCCAAGCATTGTAGGTTGAAAGGACAGTAAATGTTACATTAGACAAGAACACACATCAATATTATCCACTATAAGGAATTTCTCAGTAGCACACTGGGAGATGGGGCAAAATATAAATTGCTGTGCATTGAGAATTAATATGAAATATGAGTCTTAATTGTCTCCTACCAAAGTGCAGAAACTCTGGGTATCCTTGCTCTTTGGGGCTGAAGTGGGCTTACAGTGAAGGAAGCAAGGAGAGTTGGTATGTTTGGCTCTCCTATCACCTTAAGGGACATGATTAGAAGGTAGAATTGATCGACAGTTGACAGTCACTCCTTATTTTCACTTGAGTAAGAAGACAGATGCACACTGGGGTGGGGTGTAATGGGCACTTCAGTCCTACTATTAGAAGGAACTGAATTCTGCCAGTGATCAAAATGGGCTTGGGGGTGGATTCTTTCTTGTAGCATCCAGAAAGGAATGTAGCCCTGCCAACAATTTCATCTCAGTCTTGTGAGACCCTGAACTGAGAATCCAGCCACATCATGCTGGACTTCTGACCCTCAGGCTGTGCCATAATTAAATGAGTGTTATTTTAAGCCACTGAATTTGTAGTAATTTATTACTCAGCAGTAGTAAACTATATATTAGGCACTGTAGGAGCTTTGGAGTTACCTTATGGGAGCATGTTGAAGAGGAAATAAATGTTTATGACAGTCAGAATGCTAGGATGGACTGGAGGCTCAAAATTAATTTTGAATATTAAATGGAATATGACCTCATTTTGTGCTGAAGACTGGAGAACAGGAATATAAGTTATAATTAGAATGTGATCAGGGAGAAACAACAAAAGTAACACTGAAATAACACAAACTAAATCAGTGAGAATGCACAAAATTAAAAAGCCACCTTAGGCAGAAAGAGAAGCTAAATGCTTCATAGCCTTTGACTTTTCTCTGGGTAATTTTGTATTTCTGCAAATGATATGGAAAGCTATCTTTAAAAAATATCTGTCTACCTCAACAGTACAAAGCTAAATCAAGGAAAAATGTGCTGGGGCTTCTGGGCCAGGATGAAATGGGAGCAGCTATTTGCTGGGGCCCAGTGTGGTAATGG
The DNA here is from genome assembly GCF_040802235.1 of Manis javanica. NCBI lineage: Eukaryota > Metazoa > Chordata > Mammalia > Pholidota > Manidae > Manis > Manis javanica. The sequence continues at coordinate 108,415,517 of NC_133160.1, forward strand.
TAGCAAGAATCAACGAGAGAAAACACCGAGTGGAAAGAATCAGAGCTGCTAATACAGCCATCTTTCCTCATCTGACATATCTCCTGAGGGCCTTCTTTATTCAAATAATAGTGTTTAGTGTTTTATATTTTACAAGTAAGACATGAACTTATACTTGTTCTATAAAACTCCTACACCAGAACTCTTTCCACTGTACACAATGCTACTCAGTCTTTTCCTTTACAAGTGATTCTCCTCCTCTTTCCTTTGCCATTTTAAAAAAGTGAAGCATAATAAGCAATGTCCTATCATGTTTATGAGTCATAATTTGATGAATATGAATCATCAGTAAGTGATAGCCCTATCTGCCCAGCACTCAAGCTAAAAATGTGGGTCATTTCAGGCTTTTCCCTGGGCATTCTCTCAAGTCTTGTAGATTCATCTCCATAATCTCTCATGTCCATCTCCTTCTTTCTAAATGCTGCATCATACACCAATTCATACCTGAATTAATATAGTAGCTTCATAATCAGTCCCCCCTTTCTGTCTGCATCCCCTCTCATCCATTATCTTGTAATCAGTTACCTTTAAAATGTCACATCAGATTTCATATCACTGCTTTAAACAATTTCTTAATATCAGTGGCTTCTTAAACACCACTCTGTAGCTTAGGACACAAACTGTCTAAAACTTGGAAGCTGCCTCTCTGGTCATCCCATGCATTCCCAACCCCATATTTCTCTTGAACTTTTTCAACAATGTGCATTTCCTTAAATGCCATTCCAGGCCCTGCTGGTAAATCGCCACCTGTGGACATACTGTGTTCTTTGCCTGGACTGCCCTCACTACAGTTCTTTTTTCCATCTAGTTAAGTCCTACTGATTCTTCAAATTTTGTATCACAGCAATACCTCCTAAGAGAAGCTACAATCCTCAACTAGGCTAATTTATATTCCAGTCTCTGGGCTGAATAATCTACTATAGAAACTAAAGTTCTGTCCTATAATAACTGATTTGCTCTTCTGTCTTCTTAACTAGCTGTAGGCACCATAAGGGTAGGAACCAGGCTTTATCTGACTGTTCCTAGAGTTACTGCAACACCTGGTACTTTGGTTTGTTCCTACAAATGTTTAGTTTACTCTGCTGCTACCATAAGATTGCCATGAGGGGTGTGACTTGGGATTCATCTTTAGCATCAGCTTCTCTTTTGCTCTTGTGTCTGCTTTTACCTTCTTTCTCCTCTAGTTTTCTATCCCACTAAGAGCTTGGGGTCAGGATATTATTAGACACTTACGTATTAGTACAAATATTCTGTCTTTTTTTTCACTTGCTAATACCATGTGTCTCTAATTGTGGGAGTATATGCCCTGTCACTTTTAAGAAGATATATTTTTGGAGTGGAAGGTAAGGCAGTGTCCTGACTCTCCTTCAACCACATCATTGACTCAACAACCTCTTTTGTTTATACAAAGTGTAACTCTCTTGTCAGTAAGACAGAAGCAGCAGGCAGTCCATAAGTTGGGTAAAACACTGCATTTAAAAATTGTTTCTCCCTTAAGAAGTCAGTTAAGATACACCTTTGACACATATTTGAACTTGATAATGACAAAACATAAAAAGGTAAACCAGTATTTTATTAAGGAAAGATAGAGGAAGAAGATTAAAAGAGAATACACGTTGAATATTGTAAAGCCTCTAGAGGAAATGAAAGGGGGATATATAGGTTGCTGTTTATTCAATTGGTACATACTGAAGACTTTCTAAGCTTAAAGGTAATGGAAAAAAATCCTAAAGGAAAAGATAGATCAATTTAACTTCCTATCAGTTTAAAATATCTTTACGTTAAGAAAAGTCATACATAAAAATAAAGGCAAGCGACATATGGGGACAATCAGTGTCATAAACATTCTTAAATTATAAAACTGTCTTATAAAGTATTATATTTTACTCAATTTTACTTTATTATTAACAAAACATGTTCAATTCACTTACTTGTTGGCTATTATTTCCTGTGATACTTCAGGGTCAATTAAAAAATTTCAGTGACCCTAGCTTTAAACATTGGGAGAAGACAAGAATAGAAGTATCACAGGAAATAATAGCCAACAAGTAAGTGAATTGAACATAAATTTTGTTAATAATAAAATAAAATTGAGTAAAATAAAATGTTTTTGTTTTTTAAAATAAGGAATAATTAAAAAGAGTATATTATACCCTACCAGCTCATTGTGGAGAAGCTTGTGAGAAATAAGTTATTACATTTTAGGAGAACAATTTGGCAACATGCAGAACAAGCCTTATAAGTATTCATGTATCTATTGACCCTGCAATTCTACATCTAGGAATTACAGACAAAGGCATATGCACATAAATATTCTTCACAGAAACATTTGTAACAGTGAAGATTTGGACTAGCCTATGTGGCCCAAACTCTTATCTCAGCAATCAGGAGCCAAATTGTGACTTAACTTGAGTCTGCAACAAGCAGTAGCCTTGACAAGTTAGTAGTGAAGAAGGCTGACCAGGAGCTGGACCTTGCAGAGAACAGTGGTTTTTAAGTAGCAGATATCATGGATATCATGGTCCTTTAATATGAATTGCAACATCTATTTGGTGGGCCACAGCCAGAATGAAAATATGTAATAGTGAGAATAGAATAGATATAACAGAAGGCACTTCACTAGGTAGTAGTGAACAAAAAAGTTCCACAAAGTGTTTATCTGTAATATTTATTTAGAGACTCAGATAATCCTCTCTCGCTTTTTTGAAAAACATATTCTGGAACATTTCAAACATACCTAAAATAGAGACTAGAGTAAGGAATCACTATGTACCCATTATCTAACCTCAACAATCATTCACAAACAGCCTACTGGTTTCATTTCTCCTTCCACAAACTCACTCCCAACAACTAGATTATTTTAAGGCAATTCCAACACCATATCATTTTGTCTGAAAAAACACAGCACACATTTGACCTGCAGTCACCAACTTGGTGAACACATAATTCTGCCCAATAGTCAGTCTCTTCTCTCTCTTTAATATATATTTGTGTGTATGTATTATATGTTTATATTATGTATGTATATATACCTACACTATTTGTTTATACTATTTCAAAATATTTTTATAACATTTCATATTTCATATTTATAAATTGTAAAATTTAAAACAATTTCAGATTTTGAGTTGAGAAATTAGGAGTGATTTCAGCTTTTTCTCTGTTATACTTTATAATCTCCTAGAGTTTACATATTTTCCATTATGAGTATGCATTACTTTTAAATCCAAGAAGAGCAAAAGTGTTTCATGTGATGTTTTATAAGATTACATGAAAAATGTTGGGAATATGAACTGGTGTTGACTTTGAGAAACAGAATATCTTTGAAGTTTTTATTTGGGATAGTAAGAACTCCCATAAAATCCATTTATAAACAGAAGCTGTTTTATTATTAAGAACAATATTAAAAATACCCCTCAAATTTTTAGTCATAAAATCATGAAAAAGAATTGTACTGTTTTCTTACCTTTTTATATTTTAATTTGCAAGTAAAGTTTAAGCATTTCTGCCAACTGTATAGCTCAAAAAATATGTGCTATTTACATATATACAAAATAACAGCAGTCATTCTTCAAACACAGCAAATGAAGCTGGTATTCCTATAAAATAACATCATCACTGCTGATGGTAGAAGAACAAATTCTTTGAATAATTTCATGTTCTCTAATTGTTTCAGTTACTGTTTATACTAAAAGAAATTCCCTATTTATTTCTCTGCTCAGCCATCCCAGAGATTCAGTCATATATATGTCTATTGTATTCTAGATATTCCACTGGCATTTTATTTTATTTTAGACAGTAAAGAAAATATTTTTATTAATTGTTAAGTTAAGTTATAATCAAAAACTTCTCAAATCATAGTCAGAGAGGTGGTTCACACAAACATGATCAACTTGAAGGAACAAAATGCTAAATATCCAAATCCTTTTTAATTTGATTAAAATAGGTTCTTTCATTCTTTAGGAAAGGTCCCAGTTTTCAAGATCACATTTGTCATTCTCATGCAATGCTTTTGTGCAGTGATGCTAAGTAATAAAACAGTTCTTGAGCTAGAACCAGAAGTACGCTAGCTTGTGAGAAGTCTAAATGGATTCACACCAAGAAGCAGGAGGTCTCAGAAATGACCTGTTAGATGTAAATGGAAATCTTGCCTCCTGCAATACCATCTGGCTAGCAAAGAGAGGGCTGGGTTAATTTTCAGACGTTAATTATAAATCTGTGCTAATTTAGACTTAAAAAAAGTTACATGGCATGGAGCCTCCATCATCAAGTTAAGAAAACTGAGGCAAATCGTAAGGATACACAAGAATCAACCCTTGAAGGTCTTGGGATCTTAGGCAGGTCTATTGGCCATTCCTTGCTTTCACTCTTGGCTAGTGAAGCCTCTCTCTCATGAGGTGCTACTTTCTTGGGCATATCTATTTCATTAGCCTGTTTCCTTATTTATAAACAGGAGACTAGTTTCTACTGCACAGGGCTACTGTAAGGATTAATGAATTAATTAATGTCAAGCACTTGAAACAAAGGTGCATTGCATTAATCCTTTAATTCTTCCTCTCTCCTCAAAGTGCTTCTCTCTCCATACTCCCTGCCAACCTCACTCTCAGCTGATGACTTGCTTCATATTTCATTGTGAATCCAAAAGCAATCAAAAGAGAATGTCCATAAACTCCTACCATTACCTGGGCTCAGTAACTAGCACTGGTGCTCCACTGGCACTTGAAATGCAACATGTCCACAAATGAGTCCTTGATCTGCTTCCTGAACTACCATCATCCTGAATTTTCTATCTTACACTTGTTGGTATGTCTATTTATTGAGACGCCCATGTTGTAGATTGGAAGTGTGTTCAATTCTTCCCTCGCCACATAGCCAGTTTCCCTCTATAAATATTTCTCCTATCAGGCCCTTATCATCTCATCTCCCCCTCACACTGCCCTAATCCAGGACCTGAGCAGCAGTTTGTCTGTCTCTTGCCTCCTGTCTTCCATCTATTCAATCCATCTTCTACGTTACCTCCAGGGGTGTTTCTCACACACAGATTTAACCAGATTACTCTGTGATGCAAATCCCTTTCAGCGACTCAAATCACCTTTAGCATAAATTCCAAGCTTCTTAATTTAGACTGCATGGCCCTTCATGTCTTATTGTTCCCATTTTGAGGCTTATGCTGTAGCAACCCTAAACTGCTAGTAGTTCCTCTTTCATATTTCATATTGTTTTTCAGTTTTATGCCTTTGTTCATCCTGACCCCTTTTGCCTAATGCTATATCCCCATCTCATTGCCTAGAAACGCCTATGCATTCCTTCAGGATGACCCATGTCAGCACCTCTCCTAGGAATCCTTGCCTTTTCCCCCCACATCAATTCCTACTATTTTCTCCTCTATACTTGGATATGCCCTGGGCATAGCTATATGACTGTATTTCCAAATTGTTTTATAATTGTCTCTCTATGACTGACTTTCTACTACACCATGTGCTCCTTGAGGGAAGGAATTGTGTCTTATTTATCATTTATCAAATCACTTAATACTATGCTCAACACATAGAAGGTTTGTAATAGAAATTTAGAAAATAAAGTAATAAATGATGTGTGAGAGGATATCCTGAACTGTTTCACCAAAATTCCTGTGGATTAAGGACATGTAATTGGGTTTGGTGCTTTTCTTTATCAATTAATGTGGGGGAAATGGTCACAAAAAGTTAGAAGGAGACAAATACACTTTAAGCAAATAAAATGGTCATTAATTCATAAGGAATAGAATAAAAGTTAATAGAAAGTTAATGAAAGTTGTGCAGTGATGCTAAGTAATAAAACAGTTCTTGAGCTAGAACCAGAAGCTAGCTTGTGAGAAGTCTATCTGGATTCACATCAAAAGGCAGAGGCAGAAGGTCTCAGAAATTACCTGTTAGATGTAGATGGAAATCTTTTTCATAAGGACTTATTTGAGTAACCTTTATTAGTGAAAAATATTTTATTGGTAAATTGGATTTAATTTCAGTTGCATTTAGAAAATCAGTCACAGTCCAGAATGGAAGTCCTTATCCTTACCTTAACCACATCTCAACCATTCCTTTCCCAAATCCCCATAGGCACCCTTGTGATAAAATGAGTTATAAGAAATATTTGGTCTTCATCCACATAGTTCCTGAAAATGCTTCAGAGCCTTAAAGGTCAAGTGGGTTTCTTGTTACCTTAATGAGGAGGATTTTGACCCCCATCCAGGGTAGGGGCTGGTTGCCAGGAGAACCAACCATGTCAATAGAGGGCGGGAACCCTCAGTTCCCAGCTCCCAGACCTGGGCAGGGGAGATGGTCAGAAGCACAGATAACAGCCTGAGGCTTGTCAATGGCACCTGGAGTTGGGGGTAGAGGGCAGTCTTGTAGGACAGACCCTTGATCCGGGGAAGCTGGTGCTGTCTGGGAAGATGTCAGAACTAAGTTGAGTTCTTAGACACCCTACTTGTGTTCGAGGATTGCTTGGTGTCGTGCCTGGAAAAAACCCCTCCCATGCACACACACATGGGAATCAGTCTGGGAACCCTAGTGGAGCCCTTGAAGTTAGTAGAAACTGAGACCTGAGCTCACCCCTTCCTGCTACAGAAAGAAGTCATGAACATTCAGAGGAGGTTCGTACATTATTAGTAAGCAACAAAAATGAGGCTAAGGCATCACTGTTTTATAGGAAAAGGTCACATGTCTTAGGACAGCCTGGTTCAGGGACATCAAATGGAAAGTTGCTAAAAAGAAGATGCGTTATAGGAAGGGAAAATAGGAGAAGAAGCTAGAATAAGCGGATAAGAGGGTGCCCATGTGGTAGATCCTTTCACAACCTAAGGATATGGTGTGAAGACTTGAGTCAAGAATTTTACTCCTTTCTGTAGTACAAAGAAGCAGGCTGGATACACTGACATTACAATCTGGCTTGAATCCTATATGATTCAGCTCCCAACGCTTTGATTAGCTTCAGTTGAACTTGGTTTAGTTAGGAAATGCTCCCATCTCCAGCAGGATCCAGCATGTATTCAATGGAGGGAAGACAAGCTGAGTCACAGGTATACTGAAAAGCGAGTAGTCTAGTTCCATATTCATCTCATGGACACTGACCAGTCCTCATTATGAACTATTTGTCAGGAAGGAATTCTGATGAGGATTTTGTCTTACCCCATAAATTTGAAAGGGGACATATGAGGGTAGAAGTAAAAGATCCTGGGGTGGAGGTGTGGATAAGAAATGCATAATACAAAAGTAATATTTTGTATAAAGGAGGTTTTGCAAGTCTAAATTTTTGCTAAAAGTTAAAAAAAATAGGTCACACAGTTTTCTAAGAAGTTATGTTTGTGACTTATATTGTAGAGTTGGATGGAGTATCCTAAGCCTAGATATACTGGGGAGGCACATCAAAACCCAGCCTATGCAAATAATGTGAGGTAGGCAGATAGCTTTTGACACCTGAGAGAGTTGGGTTCATGTAAGAAATTTATAGCTTCCTTTGATTCTCTCTGAATGGTTGTCTTTGTAGTAGTAGTATCCAACATTGGCCTGCAATCAATAGACACAATGAATTTTCCTGGAATGACCTCAATATCCTGATTCTACGTGAACCAGATAAATTTGGACAAAAACAATAGAAAATGGTGTCTGCCTACTAATAAACTGATCCAAACATTGAATTTGTGAGTCATGGACTAAGAAGGAAAACAGTTTCTTGGGTAGTTTGTGTAGTTTGGAAAAATGAAAGAACTGCTTAAGTTTAAGTAATGGATAATTTAACTTTACCTGAGGATCTCATACTCATAGTTGAAAATGGAAATGGAAAACATTGCAATAGCCTGAAACTGTAATAGAAAATTCTACCCACTTGAGTTATAATGTGCTGAGAACTGCAGATGACTGTTTTTCTGCTTTGGACATGATTGTGACCAGGGGCTAAATTCTTGAACTTCATGTACCACATTTGTACAATAAGCTAAATTAGAAGGTTGCATGGTAATTCAACATGGTCATTAAAACATATGGAGGTTAAAATACTGATAAAGTATATTGGATTATAACCTGAATTGTGGAATCTGGAAACCATCTAACTAGGAATATTCTGTTTTGTAATTTGCTCAACTTGTACCATGCTTTAGGAGTAATCTTCAGAACTGAATGTGCATTTAGTGAAAGAGTAAGAAGAAAATAAATTCAGCACCTCAGGGTTTTGGGTTCAGTGCCAAACTGTGGAAACTTCAGATGGTCCCTGGCTTTCACCCATACAACCTAATACCAATCATTGCACATGAGTTCTGAGGGGCTCTTCCTTTACTTCTGATTGAAAGAGGGGCTCCAGATGCTGCCAGACATCCCAGCTACCACCTACAGATCTTTTACTTTCACTTGGCTTCCTTACAGATGAATCCTATAAACAGTACATCCTTAGGAACCACTTCCCTGAGCCCATTACAGCCTCCGTGTTTCAGCCGCTGCCACTGAAGCGACCCAAACATCAAACTGTGAGAACCGCAAGGCTCCCCAAGCCTTTCCTCCCGCCCTCTCAGCACTCTTCCTCTTTAGGAGCTGCGATGTGCAGCCTGTGGCTGGGTAGAGTAGTGTCCTTTCTACCATTTGGGTGGGGAAAATACATTATTAGCAACAAATATTAGAACTTGGTAAAACATTTTTTACATAAAACCAGTGTCATAAATAAAGAAGAGTTAGTTTGCCATTAAAAGTTTACACACATACACACATGCTGTAAAATTAATAGTATCCTGGAATCTACCTAACTGCAATATATAACATTGTTGGGACAATACAATAAACTTTCCTAATAGCCAGTTTGCAAGCTTCTGAAATATAAATCATTTGTAAATTGGGGCCTACAAGGATAAGCTAGATATGATTAGTCATAAATAAGAATCTATTATTTGTTAGCTTTTCCCACTAGTTTAAAGTTGGGAGAAAATTCTCTTTGTTATTCATAGCCATGGAAACCAGAAATTTATCTCATAATCAGAGTCAAGGCATGTAGTAACAAAAGAGATCTAAGCAAAATGCTTGTTTTAGATGTGTTGTGAAATCACTGAATCATTTTAGGTCAACTGGAAATAACCCAGCATTGCCCAGCTGCTTTATGATTGTAGCAGAAAACCAGAACAACGTAAGACAGTGACATCTAAGGTGAATAAATTGAGAAATGCTTGACTGGCATCTTCCTATCTTAAAAGGCTTTTAAAAAATGTTTGCAAAGGAGCAGCATATAGTACTGAACAGAATATCATGAAATTTAATTCCAGTTCTAAGTGTGCCATTCATTTGAACTATACCTTTTTAACCAACAATTTCTACATCAACTCAATAAAGCATCTGGAGTAGATGATTTCTAAAGTCCCCTAGAATTCTATAATTTATGTTTTTGTCTAATGATTAATTCAGAATAGCAAAGGTGATTGGGTTGCTTACTCTAGGAAGTTGTAGAGAATAGACAATTATATGATGTATCCTGGAAGTTGTCTGTATCATAAAATGAGCAAAATAAAGATTGATTGGGTTTTTAGATTATTTTTGCTATATGAAATCTTTCCTCAAATTACAAGAGGCTCAGATTCTTTGGGAAATGTGCCATGGAAAGGAAATGAAAGTATTAGCCTGGCAATTGCTAGTGGTGACTAACTGGACTATTTGGAGGCTTGTTTATCTGATGGTTAGCCAAAATCTGGTAAAGAATACGGACTGGAGTTCCCTCAAACACATTTTATGCCAGGCTTCCAATATTTGTGCAAGTAATTACACAAATAATAGCTTCCCTTGCATTATTATGATATTTCCAATTCTTTTTCAAATCTAGAAACCGAAAGGCATTCAAAATCTTAAACAGAGAAAATATTATTAGTTTTTATTTTACTAGAGTAAGATTGACATGAGGATAGAATTTTGAACAGGAAAATACATTTGAAAAGCAGCTAAACTCATCCATATTTGACGATGTCTTTTTTTTTTGTCCAAACTTAGACCTACTGCCCAGATCTATTATCTGTGAAACAGTAAGTTATCTTTCAACAGACTCCAGGACATTGTTACTTGGATGTATCACCTTCATCATAAAATACAAGTCCAAAACTTACTCATCTCCCCTTTAAAGCTATTTTTCCTTGCTCATTTATTTTAGTATCACCTGGATAGTAATCTTGGAGTCGTCTTTGATCCTTCCTTTTCCATTCCTGATATCACTCTAACCAGCTTGCCACCACACCTTTACTTTCAAATAATTCCTTCCTTACAAATGTTGCTCATATTAACCATTTTTTCTCTTCTTATTTCTCTATGCTTATCACTATTGGGTGATACCTGGGTTATTCAGTCAATCTTAACTGGTCTTCCTATTGCTAGACATTCTTTTCTTGGATACATGGAAGATATCACTTTACCTCATGTTTTATTTCCTTGGATTGTATTATTTGTCTTCTCAAAAATCAATAATAGTTCCATCTTTACTCTTGAATTAAATTGCAACCTGGTTAGTCAGTTTGACTTTCAATGCCTCTTATAATTTGTATTCTCCTACTTATATAATCCAAGGAACCATTATTTCCCTTTCACTTAGAATTTTCTGGAATTTGTTCTGGCTAAATCAAAGAAATAAGGAATTTATATAAAATATCAAAGGAAGAGCTCCCAGAACTCACACAGGATTGGAAGTAGTTCATGTTCCCCTCAACCAGAGTGCAGAGATTTCATAATACATGGGTAATTACGAAGAGTCACTGGAACAACCCAGACCTCGATTCAAGGCTGCCTTTAATCTGACAAAACGTTGCTTAAAAACATGTGTCAGAAAGATCCTACTGATTCTAAATAACTCAATTACATTTCAAGACAAATAATACAAAAATATCCAGTATTCAAAAATGTAAAATCCACAAATCCCAGTATCTAATCAATGTACTAACACATACAAAGAAGTGGGAACAAATGATCCATAACCAAAAGAAAATATCAACTAAGGAAAATAGAAGTGATTAAGATGATGGGACTGGTGGACAACTGTAAAACAGCTAGTACATATCTTATAAATATGCTAAAAAATATACACAGTAAGAAGAGAACATGGAAGATATGCATATAACCCAATTAAATTTTAGAGAGGAAAAATATAGTATCTGAAATCAAAGTACATTTGAAGGGGTGTTAAGAGCAGACTAGACATTGCAGAGAGGAAAAAATTCAGTAAACTTGAAACTATGGCAATAGAAACTATAAAACAGAAAATAATAGAAGTTCAGTGAGCTTACCTATGTGTATCTGGAGTCCTAGGAGAGAAGAGAGAGGAAGGACCCTGAGAGGTGGTAAGAAGGAGATTCAGAAAAAAATACTTTCAAAAGTAAAGGCTTAAAATTTTCCAAATTTAATGAAAACTACAAACTCAGCCCATAAGAAGTTCAATGAACCTTTAATAGAACAAACATTTAAAAAATAAAAAAAACCCTAAACACCAAGGTACCCTAAATTGTGGAAACTACGCCAAATTGTGGAAATCAGTGACAAAACAAAAATCTTAAAAACCAGAGAAAAAGATACATTATGTTCAGTTTAAGGGGTAAGAATTATAGACAATATCTCACCAGAAGCTATGTAAGCTAGAAAAAAATGGAGTGACATCTTTTAAGTACTTTAAAAATCTCTACCAACTTAGAATCCTATACTCAGATGAGTTTATCTTTCAAAAATGAAGGTGACATGAAGGCACTTACAAGAAATGATAATTCAGAGCTACTTTCAAAAATCTTTAAATAACCCATGGGTTAAAGCAAAAATCATAAAAGCATGTAGAAAATACTTGACATAAATGAAAATGAAAAGAAATGTACACAAATTTGTAGGATTGTGCTAAAGCAGTGCGTAGAGAAACATTATAGCAATAAGTGCTCATATCAAAAAAAAGAAAAAGGTCTCAAATCAATTACCTAAAGGAAAAAGAGGAAATAATAGAAAGTATAAATCAATAAAACTGAGGACAGAACAAAATACTCTATGAAATTAAAAAGTTTGTTCCTTGACATGATCAATAAAATTGATAAGGCTGCAGTATGTCCAAAGAAAAAAGAAAAAAGAAGACATATCGTATAAACAGTAAAAAGAGTAATAAGGGAATATTAGAACAACTTTAAGTTAATTTATTTGACAACCTAGATGAGACTGACAATTCCTTGAAAGACACAAACTGTCAAAGCTCAACCGAGAAAATAGATAACTTGAAAGACCCGTATGTAAGTCTCTTCAGAGATGCTTACTGCTACTCATCATTAGAGAAATGTAAATTAAATCCACAATGATATACCATGACATGATTCGTTCTCAACAGGGAAGAGAGTATTTGCCCCCAGGTGAGTTTTGGCAATATCTGGAGACAGTTTTAGCTGTTACAACTGGAGGATTGCTACTGGCATCATGTGGGTAGAGGACAGGTATGCTTCTAAACATATACAGTGAACAGAACCAAAAATTATCTGGTCCCAGATATCAATAGTGCTGAACTTAAGAAACCTGACACTACATGTAACATACGATAATAGCTAAAATTAAGAAGACCTAAAACAACAATGTTGGCAAGGATGTGGAGCAAAAGGAACTCATAAAATACTGGTGGGAGTGTAAAGTGTTCCAACAGCAAAACAGGTTGGCAGCGTCTTATAATGTTGAACATGAGCTTATTGTATCCAACAATCCCTCTGGTAGGTATCTGCCTGAAAAAAAATGAAAAGTTATGTCCACACAAAGACTTATGTATGGTCATAGCCATTTTACTCAGGTTAGCCACAAACTGGGAAGAACTCAAATGCCCATCAACTGGTGAATAAATAGATTGTGGCATCTCTATATAATGGAACACTATTAAGCAATAGAAAGAAATAGACTGATGCATACAACAGCATGGATGAAATCTCAAAAGCATTAGTCTAAATGAAAGAAGCCATTCCCAGAGACTACTTGCTGTTTAATTCCATTTTTATGAAATTTGAGAAAAAGCCATACTGTAGTACCAAAAAACAGATCAGTGGGGCCAGAGTGAGGTTGGGGATTGACTACAAAGGGGTAAATGGTGTATTTTAATAGATGATGAAAATATTCTGTATTTTGATTGTGGTGGTATTTGCATGACAATATACATTTGCTGGAAGTCATGAATTATCCTTTAAAATTAGGAAGTTTTAATCGTTATGAATCTCAAAAGTAAACTGATGAAAGGAATAAAAGAAAACTGCATGCCAAATGAGGAAACCCCCCCTATAACTGGGCTTCAGAACCACTCAGCCTCTGTCAAAATGCTCCTCACCAAGGTGCATACCAGCCAATGAGCGGTTCTGAAGCACCCACCACGATACCTCAGCTCCCCTTCTAGTGGCTGGCTAGTCGCTTCCCTGCTTCTCACATTAATACGTTTATTTTCTTCTTTCTCTTTTGGGACCTTCCTCTTGCTGCCTCTCCAGCTCTCCTTTCACTTAGTGTCAGTCAGCCCTTCCTTCTTCCTATCTGGAGCCTCGCTGTCCTTCCAAGGCAAGCTCCAGCCCTTCTGAGAGTAAGGCTCTTAGGCCCAGGGCTTACATCAAAGGGGGCCCCATGCTTTGGAGTACCTTTCTAAAAGAAGTCTAAGTACCCTTACAATAGTATTTAATAATGGGGACAGACTGGAAGGCAGTGCTGTATGGGGGAGAATCAGACTGCACCAAGAATATGTTATCCCTGATCTCTGTTCCCCTTCAGGTTATTCTCTGATCCTTTACTCTTGACTCCTTGTCAGGTCTACCAGAAGACTCACGGAGCTCCAGGACTCATGCCTACAGAGTCTTCCTGGACCCTCTAGCTGGGCTTTTATTGACGGTCTGGAAAGTGGATTGCTCCCACTGGCTATCACAGCATTTCTTTCGTGGAATCATGAGAGACTGTGCTCCTGGAATGGGGCTGAAGTTTGATTTTGAGTGATTCTCACATCAGACACAGGAAGTGTTCAGGCTACCATGTGTGTCAGCTCTCACCCATCTGTGCAGGGATTGAAGCCCTGCTCAGGTCTGTAGCACCCCATGCCCTCTGCAAGCCCCCGGCAATGAGGGAGCCAGTGTTCCAGGGGTGGCCATGCTTATTGACTCCAAGGACTTTTGATACTGTTGTTCAGCTGCACCAATTAGCTCTTTCAATTGATGCCCAATCTTGAATCTGAAAGACTCGACATCATGTTCTCCTGGGTCTGTCTTAGCCATGTGGATCTAAGGATGCAGCTTCCACACTCACCATGCCCATAAGCCCCTCACCTGTCCTGATGTACCCTGTGGGAAAGCAGGGGGTAATTTGATGCCTAAGTATCTTCTCTAACTGTAGGTTAAATGTTAATTTTGCTGGTGGACTCAGAGTAAGACCTCAGAGAAGAGGAACTGTATCTTAAATATCTTTTGCATTTTCACTACACCTAGCTCTCTATTAGGGCACTAACATTTGACTATTATTTGTGGTTTATCTGACATTAATTGAAAGGCCCATAGAATACTCACTCTTCTCAATCAAACATTTCATTTAGGGCATCAGATGCTTAATTCCCTCTAATAAAAGAAGCTATTAAACAATGTGACTTATTGCCATGATGTCAGCATTCCTCAAATAAAGAAAGGTAAAATACACATTTCTTCTTTGAGTAACTGCAGACAAATTCTGTTTTTGAAATTGAATTCTAAGTTTGTTACAATGTCAAAGACTAAACGATTTTTACATGGTATGAAAAATAATCCAGTAAATGGATACAGGTTTCTTGAATGCAAAACAAGTACCTCTTCCATTTTTGTAAAACAGTTTCCTTTTGAAGACATACTTCTTATGGCATTTTGCTGATCCCGACAGAAGCAATTTTGATTTCTTTTCTCTGATATGTGGTACAGCTTTACAGGTAGGTGTGATATACTTTAGTAGGACATGAAAATCATCATGAGATTTATAGAATTGACCAGAATCTTATCATAGCCAGGTTTTTTCCTCACAACCTAAGCCTGACATCAAGTTGGATGATGAATGCACTAAATTTGTATTTCATTTTAGTATACAGACAAATTGGTGGTAACAACAAAAACAAAAACTGCAATTTGGAATAGATACTTGGTTCCAAATCTACCAAAATTGTGTGTTAATAATAAAATTTACCTGAAATGTATTTGATTTCCTTTTACTTTTAATCAACATAATCACTTGTATATTTACTGTGACATTCCTTATAAACTAATTTGCATTTATGTAAGAATAATGTCTTTGAATGTGAATTTGGCAGAACAGAATGGGAGGAGTGTATGAATGAAAAATATGAGAAAGGTTAGAAAAAAGAATGGTTACAAGAAAAGATACATAAGATGGCTTAAAAAAACAAGCAAAAACTTTGAAACAATAAAACAGTTCAGAAACAGAATCATAGAAATGGACAACTTATGTTTTATTTAAATACTTTGAAGTGCTCAACTGTAAATCCTTAAATAATTTAATATAAATACTTATTTTAAGAATAAAATACTAATCTTGTAATAAGTCAAGAAACTGAAAGCTAAAGAGTAGGAAAAATTCAATAAGATAAAGGGTTACTGAACATGTATTAAATTATTCAGATTGCTTTTTAAAATTTGGTAGCATTTCCAATAATCTATCTTGAGAACTAGAGAGGATGGCACAAATCTTGCAGGGAACTCTAAGTTCATATTTATCAGACTATTCTACTTTTAGAGTGGCCAATGATAACCTGTTTTAGTGAAGTTAATGATTAAAAAAAATAAACTGTCTATTCGGAGGTAAAGTTAAGATGTAAACACTGGTGTGCTGATCAAGTAGGCTAAAAAAACTTAAAAAAAAATTAAAGTATCACTGATATACGATTTTATGAAGGTTTCAGATGAAGAGCATTGTGGTTTCAGCATTCACCCATAACATCAAATCCCTCCCCACCCCATTGCAATTGCTGTCCATCAGCGTAGTAAGGCGCTATAGAGTCATTACTTGTCTTCTCTGTACTTTACCGCCTTCTCTATGACCGACCTATAATATGTGTGCTAATTATAATGCCCTTTAATCCCCTTCTCCCTCCATCCCCTTTGGTAACTGCTAGTCCCTTCTTGGAGTCTGTGAGTCTGCTGCTGTTCTGTTCCTTCAGTTTTGCTTTGTTGTTATACTCCACAAATGACTGAAATCATTCGGTACTTGTCTTTTTTCACCTGGCTTATTTCACTGAGCACAGTACCATCTAGCTCCATCCATGTTGCTGTAAATGGTAGGATTTGTTTACTTTTATGGCTGAATAATATTCCATTGTGTATATGTACCACCTCTTCTTTATCCATTCATCTACTGATGGACACTTAGGTTGTTTCCATATCTTGGCTATTGTAAACAGTGCTGTGATACATGGGGTACACATGTCTTTTTGAATCAAGGATCATGTTTTCTCGGGGCAAATTCCTAGGATTGGAATTACTGGGTCAAATGATATTTCTATTTTTAATTTTTTGAGGAACTTCCATATTGCTTTCCACAATGGTTGAACTAATTTACATTCCTATCAACAGTGTAGGATGGTTCCCCTTCTCTACATCTTCACCAGCAGTTGTTATTTCTTGTCTTTTGCATGTTGGCCATCCTAACTGGTGTGAGGTACTGTGTCATTGTGGTTTTAATTTGCATTTGCCTGATGATTAGTGATGTGGAGCATTTTTCATATGCCTGTTGGCTATTTGAATTTCTTCTTTGGAGAAGTGTCTGTTCAGATACTCTGCCCAATTTTTAATTGTGTTATTTGTTTTTGGATGTTCTTTATATATTTTGGATGTTAACCCCTTATCAGATAAGGCATTTACAAATATAATCTCCCATACTGTAGGATGCCTTTTTGTTCTACTGATGGTGTCCTTTGCTGTACATAAAAGCTTTTTAGTTTGATGTAGTTCCACTTTTCCTTTTGTTTCCCTTGCCTAAGGAGATGTGTTCAGGAAAAAGTTGCTCATATTTATATTCAAGAGATTTTTGCCTAAGTTTTCTTCAATGAGTTTTATGGTTTCATGACTAACATTAGGTCTTTGATCCATTTTGAGTATACTTTTGTGTATGAAGTTAGAGAATAATCATTTCATTCTCTTACATGTAGCTGTCCAGTTTGGCACACAACATTTGTTAAAGAGGTTATCATTTCCCCATTGTATATCCATGGCTCCTCTATTGTATATTAATTGACCATATATGCATGGGTTTATATATGGGTTCTTTACTCTGTTCCATTGATCTGTTCTTGTGCCAGTACCAAGTTCTTTTGATTACTGTGGTTTTGTAGTAGAGCTTGAAGTTAGGGAGCATAGTCTCCAAAGCTTTATTCTTCTTTTTCAGGCTTGCTTAGGCTATTTGGGGTCTTTTGTGGTTCCATATGAATTTTAGAACTATTTGTTCTAGTTTAAAAATGCTGTTGGTATTTTGATTGGTATTGCACTGAATCTGCAGATAGCTTTAGGCAGGATGGCCATTTTGACAATATTAATTCTTCCTATCCATGAGCACAGGATATATTTCCACTTATTGATGTCTTCTTTTACTTCTCTCATGAATGTCTTGTAGATTTCAGTGTGTAGGTATTCACCTCCTTGGTTAGGTTTATTCCTAGGTATTTTATTTTTTTCAAAGCAATTTTAAATGGAGTTGTTTTCCTTATTTCTCTTTCTGCTAGTTCATTATTAGAATGTAGGAATGCAACTGATTTTGGTGTATTAATTTTGTATCCTGCCATTTTGCTGAATTCAATGATTAGTTCTAGTAGTTCTTTTGTGGATTCTTTAGAGTTTTCTATGTACAGTATCATGTCATCTGCAAGCAGTGACAATTTAACTTCTTCCTTATCTGGGTGCCTTTTATTTCTCTGTGTTGTCTGATTGCCATGGCTAGCACTTCCAGTACTATGTTTAATAAAAGTGAGAGTGGGTATCCCTGTCTTGTTCTCAGTCTTAGAGGAAAAGCTTTTGTCTTTTCACTTTTAAGAATGATGTTCGCTGTGGGTTTGTTGTATATGGCCTTCATTATGTTGAGTTATTTGCCCTCTATACCCATTTTGTTGAGAGTTTTTATCATGAATGGATGTTGAATTTTGTCAAATGCTTTTTCAGCATCTATTGATACGATCATATGGTTTTTGTCCCTTTTTGTTAATGTGGTGTATGATGTTGATGGGTTTTCGAATATTGTACCATCCTTGCATCCCTAGAATAAATCTCACTTCATCATGATGGACAATCTTTTTGATTTAATTTTGAATTCGGTTTGGTAATATTTTGTTGAGTATTTTTGCATCTATGTTCATCAGGGATATTGGTCTGTAATTTCTCTTTTTGTGGGGTCTTTGCCTGTTTTTGGTATTAGAGTGATGCTGGCCTCATAGAATGAGTTTGGAAGTATTCCCTCCTGTTCTACTTTTTGGGAAACTTTATGGAGAACAGGTATTACTTCTTCACTAAATGTTTGATAAAATTCAGCAGTGAAGCCATCTGGTCCAGGAGTTTTGTTCTTAGGTAGGTTTTGATTACCAATTCAATTTCATTGCTGGTAATTGGCCTGTTCAGATTTTCTGTTTCTTTCTGGGTCTGTCTTGGAAGGTTGTATTTTTCTAGAAGTTGTCCACTGCTTATTGGTTATTCAATTTGTTAGCATATGATTTTTCATAGTCTTCTCCAATAATTATTTGTATTTCTGTGGTAACTGTAGTGATTTTTCCTTTCTCATTTCTGATTCTGTTTATGTGTATACACTCTTTTTTTTCCTGATAAGTCTGACTAGGGGTTTATCTATTTTGTTTATTTTATCAAAGAACCAGCTCCTGTTTTCATTGATTCTTTCTATTGTATTATTATTCTCAATTTTATTTATTTCTGCTCTGATCTTTATTATGTCCCTCCTTCTACTGACTTTGGGCCTCATTTGTTATTCTTTTTCTAGTTTCATTAGTTGTGCATTTAGACTGTTCATTTAAGATTGTTATTCTTTCTTGAGGCAAGCCTGTATTGTTATATACTTCCCTTTAGAACTGCCTTTGCTGTATCCCACAGGTTTTGGGCTGTTGAGTTGTTGTTTTAATTTGTATCCATATATTACTTGATCTCTGTGTTTATTTGGTCATTCATTAATTATTTAGAAGCATGTTGTTAAGCTTCCATTTGTTTGTTGGATTATTTGTTTTCTTTGAATAATTTATTTCTAGTTTCATACCTTTGTGGTCTGAGAAGCTGGTTGGCACAATTTCAGTCTTTCTGAATTTACTGAGGCTCTTTTTGTGGCTTAGTATATGACCTATTCTGGAAAACATTCCATGTGCACTTGAGAAGAATGTGTATCCTACTACTTTTGGGTGGAGTGTTCTGTAGACATCTGTTAGGTACATTTGTTCTAATGTATTGTACAGTGTCTCCATCTACTTACATTTTTTTCTGTCTAGTTGATCTGTCTTTTGGTGTGAGTGGTGTATTGAAGTCTGTCTCCTAAAATGAATGCATTGCATTCTGTTTTCCCTTAATTTCATTAGTATTTGTTTCACATGTTTAGGTGCTCCTGTGTTGGGTTAATAGACATTTATAATGGTTATATCCTCTTGTTGGACTGACCCCTTTATCATTATGTAATGTCCTTCTTTGTCTCTTGTTACTTTCTTTGTTTTGAAATCTATTTTGTCTGATACAAGTGCTGCTACTCCAGCTTTTTTCTCCTTACTATTTGCATGAAATATCTTTTTCCATCCCTTCACTTTTAGTCTGTATATGCCTTTGGGTTTGAAGTGAGTCTCTTATCCATTCTGTAACTCTATGTATTTTGATTGGTGCATTCAGTACATTTACATTTAGGGTGATTATTGAAAAATATATAGTTATTGCTTTTTAGGCTTTACATTTGTGGTTTCCGAAGGTTCAAGGGCAGCTTCCTTACTATCTAACAGTCTGTCTTAACTGGCTTATTATGCTATTTTAAACACAATCTAAAGGTTCTTTCCCCAACACCCGCCGCTTTCATCTTCTTCCTCCTCTACTCTTTATATTTTCAGTGTCATATTCTGTAGTCTTTGTGTAGCCCTTGACTAACTTTGTGGGTAGTTGATTTAATTTTGCATTTGGTTAGTAATTAATTAGTTTACTTCCATTACTGTGGTTGTATTTTCTATGGTGACAGCTATTTAGCATTAGGAGCACTTCCATCTAGGGCAGTTCTTTTAAAATACACTGTAGAGACAGTTTGAGGGTGGCAAATTCCCTCAACTTTTGTTTATCTGGAAATTGTTTTATTCCTGCTTCAAATGTAAATGATAATATTGCTGGGTAGAGTATTCTTGGTGGGAAGCCCTTCTGTTTCATTGCATTAAATATATTATGCCACTCCCTTCTGGCCTGTACAGTTTCTGCTGAAAAATCTGTTGATAGCCTGATAGGCTTTCCTTTTTAAGTGATCTTTTTTCTCTCTCTGGCTGCTTTCAATACTCTTTCCTCATCCTTGATCTTTGCCATTTTAATTATTTTATGTCTAGTTGGTGTCTTCCTAGGGTTCCTTGTGTTGGGCAATGTCTACACTTATATGGCCTGAGAGACTATTTCCTCCCCCAGATTGGGGATTTTTTCAGCAATTATATCCTTAAGGAGACTTTGTATCCCTTTTTTTCTTTCTTCTTCTTCTGGTACCCCTAATGTGCAAATGCTTCTCTTTTTGGATTGGTCACACAGTTCTTTTATTATTTTTTCATTCCTAGAGATCCTTTTTTCTCCCTGTGCCTCAGCTTATTTTCCTGTTCTCTAATTTCTATTTCACTTACTTTCTCCTCTATCTCTTCTAATCTCTTTTAAATTCATTCATTTTATGTTTCATTTCAGATACTGTATTTTTCAAAATTTCTATCTCTATGTTGAAGTCTTGAATATTTTTCTGTAGCTCTGTGAGCATGTTTATGACTTTTACTTTTGCAATCTTTATGAGGAAGATTGGTGATTTCAGTTTCATTAAGTCATCTTTCTGGTGTTTTTTCTTGTATGTGTGTTTGGACCAAATTCCCCCGTTTCTTCTTTCTTTTCTTTTCTTTTTTTCTGTGTTTCTTATGGGACAATAGATTTGTGCAAAGGCACCCTGTATTGCTCAGAATCTCTACTCTCTGGAGCTGTGGAGCATCTGCAGCAATGGCATGGGTCACAGGTGAGTGGAACCTGCACCTGCTGGGAGGAAAGATCTCTTTTCTGCCTTCCTCATTGTAAGTCCTGCCTCTAATGCCAGGTCCATTGGGATGAGCACACAGGGAGGGGTTTCTGTGCTATGGCCCTGTAGGTGCTGTAGGCATGGCCACCCTCTGGCTTGCTTGGCCCTATGGTGGGGGCAGCAGGTGTGCAGAACCAGTGTCTGCTAGGAGGAAGGAGCAGCAAGCTGCATACCACAGTGGTGGACCTCAGGGCTATGTTTCCAGCCAGAGGGATGGAACATCTGAAGCTCTTGAGAATTCCCAACTTGCTGGGCTGAGTGTATTGGGACAATTTTGTCCACCTGCTTTTCTCCTAAGCAGGAAGCTCTGTGTTATCTTTGCCCCTTTAGCACCCCTCTTGCTGCTGGGAAGTCTTTCAAACTGCCCACCTTTCTTTTGTCTCAGGAGGGCCAGTTGTGTATACCTGTTCTCCACAAGTGGCTGGAATTTCAGTTTCTTCTAGTTTTCTGCTTGTCTTTGCCTTCTCACTAATGCTTTCAAATCCACTAATCTCCAGAGCATCATGTAGTGTGGGTTCCTGCTCCCTCAGCAGATCTCCAGGGCTGGGTGTTCACCAGTCCTGGGATTCTACTCCCTCCCTGCTCTGTTTCTCTTCCTCTTGCCCGTGGGCTTGGGTAGGCGGAGGGCTTGGGTCCTGCCAGATTGCAGCTTTGCTACTTGGCCTTTTTCTGTGAGGTCTTCTCTTTCCCCAGATGTAAGCAGTCTGTTCTGCAGTATTTGAGTTGCTTTTTTCAGGATTAGTTGCATATGCTGTATTTTTGTGTTTTATGTGATTTGGGGAGGAGGTTTCTGCCTTACTTCTCACATTGCCATCTTTTTCCCCTCTCACCACTAGGCTACGAAGGCTTTTTATGATCAAGTGTATATTTAGTTTTTCTGAGCCTTTTCCTTATATACTAAAGTTAGATGCAAATATAAATCTGTGACCTTTAAAAGCATAAATTAATTTAAGTAATTATTATTGAAAGCAAAGTTATTAATGGGTTGTTTGAATTACATTTATGGTTTTCAAAAATTCAATTATTTGACTAATGTGTTCTTTAAGAGAAACCTTGTTATTGTTGCAAGCTTGTTCCTGAAACTTAATAGAGTTTAAACCATACTGTTTTCTAAATCTTACATAGAACTTTTGTTCCTTCTAAAATCACAGATTTTATTTATTGTTTGGGAATGTCAAAATATTTCAATTTGTAAAAGAATAAGAATTTTAAAAAGTTATAGTAAATTCTTTTTCCATTTGAAGTTTAAGAAGGTCATGGCATAAAGAAAAAAACTTTATCAGATGAAAAATTGCAACTTCAAGGCATACATTGCATATGAAATATATAGTTTAAATGTTTTCTGGAACTCTAAAGTTACATATCATTGACACATATTCCTTTGGATTCATTAGACAATTATAATAGGAAATTATAGACTCATTTCCCATATCTGTTTTGAATAGCTAATTAAGAATTTATTATTAAAATTTTAAATATAATTAAATGACAAATTTTAATCTGGTACTAAAGTGGGGAATTAAATCTTGTAACAAAATTTGGATAAATTCTCCTAGAAAATACTAAATTCTTTTTTTCTGCAAAAAGAACCACTCCAGGCACTGGTTGAAGTTTGATGACTATTGAACCAAATATAGTTGTTTGATAGTACTCAGTAGTGGAAAAAGTAAAGTCAATTGATAAGATATTTCAATTTAATTTTACAACCATAACTCTAGATGTTTACATTTGTAAAACCGGGAAGAACTGCAAGAATTAAAGAAAATTGTGTAGGTATTTTGCAGAGTTCAAAGCCTTTACCGTGCTATGAGACTTTCCAGAGGTTTGGGGATACAATGTCAGATTAGCATGTGACTTTCATCATCTGAGCATTTGAGTCAGATGGAACTAAGGCAGAATGCATATGCATGTATATCTGTATGCACACACACATGAATGTTTGCATATTTAAAATGCATTTCCAAACATTTGGATTAAAACCAGAATTATGTTTTTGGTAAAGGTCAAGCACTAGAGTAAAGTATTAATGAGAGATAAGCATTAGCACTGAAGGATAATGTCAACACTGCAATCTGCTTGAGCAAATAAATATACCAACTGAACAACCTTAACAATCTTACCTGAGGCATGGTTCACCAATACCAACGAGGAAATTTGGCTTTCACAGTTACTTTCAGATACATTTTAATCTGGAGATGTAATGAGAAGCAGGACTTAAGGCAATGCTTTCTTTTTGGTGACTCTAACTTATAGAAGATACATTACCAAAGCAGAGCACAGAAGAGTAAAACTCTGGCACAGGAGCAACTCTGTATCTTGGATCAGGTCTCCATTAATTCTTTCCAAACCTTGTTACTTAAGTAGGTAGGTGTGTCATGCTAAATCCATACTCTCAAAATATTAAACAAAGAGTCATGGAGACCAAAACCTGAACTCAGAAAAAATATTTTTAAAGTTTAAACTCTATGGGACATCCTATCAACAGACTAAATTAACATTATTGAAGTGTTTTGCAGCTATTTTCACAATTCTGGTAAATATAACACATAGGATTTGTCCTCCATGTGCTGTCAGGTTGTAACATATACATATGCAAATTGTCTCAATTGCAACACCGCAATTCATGATATACTCTCTAACTTAGTTACTATTGTCGACCACTGAGAGAATAGCAGACAGGTTTGTGAGAGCTGAGCAATTCAAACATCAATGAACAAGACACTCGAGGTTCCCTGAGCAGTTTGAAAACACTTTGCATTTGTCTGTTCATCTTAAAATGAAAAGTTAATCTCAAGTTGAAGAAAAATTTCAGGGATGAGCCCTTTACCCTTTACAGGGAAAGTGCACCAAAAGCGAGTGGGAAATAGCAGAGCTGCTTCTCCACTGTAGCAACAAGGTGCTGGGAAACAGTCCCTTAAACTTCCTAGCAGGGTCTTTTTTTTTTTGGTGGATTTGATGATTTTTTGGTACCATTCTAGGTGAAGGAGATTTGGAGTAAAAATATTTCCAGATTTTCTTTGCGATTTTACTGCTGTGCACATCCTACCCTTTAGAATTCTAGTCTTCTTAAAAAGATATATTTTCTGGTTAAGAACCATTGTAATGATTAGAAGTGACAATGGAAATCAGCCCTGCAGTCTCAGTCCAGGAGCAGGAATTAGATGGCAGTCTCCGTTTATAGGCAAACTCACCAATAAGTTTGATATGATAGTTAACTTCTCTTTTCCTGCCTTTTTTTTTTTTTCACTGAATGGACCAGACTTAAATATATTGATCCTTAGCTTGATGTAAGAAATGATCAAATGATTGAAATAGTAAATGCTGGCAGTCAAGTAATACATGTATTTGCATTGTAACAAAGAGTATTCTATTTGTTAAGTTAAGCATTTCTAGTTTTTCCCAGTCCCAAGAAATGGGGACCTTTAATATAAAAAGTATGGGAAGTGGGAGTACTGTGTCTTTTAAAAATTGTTTTATCTTAACTTATAAAATTTGGATCATGTTTTTATTATAACTCTTCTCATGTAAAATTTCATTATCCAACACATACTTTTAAATACTATAAAGCTGGGTATTCAAACAAAAGCTTATTATATTGGTAAATCACTTTTTATTCATCTCCCAAAGTGCAATACTATTTTTCTTCATATTTAGCACATGCTTTTTATTGCCAGTGACAAAGGCTTAAGATATTCATGTTTGCTTATGACACACATCACAGGGTTCCCTGGGTTCCCTGAAGATCAAAATCAGGTTCACTGTACATCAAAAAGTTCAGTTCTTTACACTAAGATGCATATATGCATGCTTTTCATGGTAAGGCTGAACCAGGGGGAACCAACAAAGATGGATTTTCTCAGTGCAGGCTGACCTAAGGCGTATAACAAACGTTCTAAACAGCTTCTTTGTCCTTTTTATCTAGTCCTGATCTCTAATATTGGTCCCTCCAGATCTTACCACACCAATTGTGAGGAAAGTTAACCTCCAAGGAAAAATCCTTCAAGGAAAATGAGAGGGGAAAGGGAATTCCCTTTGCCAGAGTATGAAACAAAAAGATGAGATTATTCAATTTGGAGCTTTTTAAGAGGGGTTCCCTATAGCACCCAAGCAAAAGGCCCCCACTTGCCAATATTACCAGGACCTTGGGTAGGGGTGGGAGTGGAGAGCGGTGAGTGTCTTTATATCTTTACTGCAGCAGGCCTCACTCATTGATTTGTTAATATGCACTTTAAGACTCTAAAAAGAGTTGAAGCTGTTCCCAGCCTGACTCTGAACCATTCTTTGAGCATTGCTTGGATCTAGTGGCCAAAGATGTTCATTCCTCCAACTGGATCATAAGATTAATCCAGACAACACTTAGCATCGTGCTTGGCAGAGAGCAATGACTCTAACATTTTCAAAAACAATATAATCAAAACTGGGAAACCTTAAACTTTACTTTATATCTACAGATAATCAGCTAACTGTACCTCACATTTGTTGCTCTAAATAGTCTAAAGCGCACAAATACATTATGAGAATTATTTTAAAATAGCATTGCCTCTATGAGGTCAAATAAACAGTGATAGATATTCTACCAAGTGTATATGTCCTTGGGCAATACAGAGAATGCTTCTCTACGTTCCTGATCAAGTATTAATTTAATTTAAATTCTATTTTTCTATGAATCCCTACACAGATAAAGAGAATAATGTAAGTTTCTTAAGACCAATGGCTATGTGTTACATTACTGTGTATGTTATAGTTAACCAATATTATTTAATGGATTTCACTGAACTGACTGATAGATATCTCTCAGATAAATGTTTGAGGGACTTCCTTACAGCGAATGAAATAATTATTCTAAAAAAGACTTTCTTAGAGCAATTGAAATTATTTTCTATGATAGCATGATTCAAATTTTGAAGAAAAGCTGTATTAGGAATTATATATTTATATCTAATTTGTACCTATATTAATATCAATTTTGATATATGCCTCTACACATAAGAGAATACTAAAGGGAAAGAAATCCAAATAATGATAGTAATATCTCCAAGTGGTAAAATTATGGGTGATTTCAATTTCCTTTATACTTTTCTGTACATTCTGTATTTTCTTCAGTAAAGGTAAATTACCTTTATAATTATAATCCAAGTAGTATTATAATAATAAAAATAACTTCTTATGAAAAATTTCTTTATATTTGATTGCAGTTTATTCCAATTTATTTTAAAGGTTACATTGAGATGGTTGGAGAGATACAGTCTTGCCAAAAACCACACCTCTGGCACCATGACTCACAAGCAGGAAAGGTCTCACAAATACGGAGTATCCCTGAGGAGCGAGGGGTTCAAGTCTCATATCAGGCACCCCAACTCTAGGTACCTACACTAGGGATATAAGCCCCAAAATGTCTGGCTTTGAAAAGCTTGGGCACCCCAAGACTCAATGCAAAAGGACCAGGTTGAAAAACACATAACATATTAAAGGAGATTCATTTGCTGTTCTTAAAGCATCTGTTGGTGGGGCATGGGTCTCTTGGAGCCCTCTTTGGAGATGGAAGTGCTGGTGGGAGCTATCCTCCCGTTTGCCCTCTACCTTGCTAGTGTGCTTGCCTTGCTCCTGTGCCCCTCCGAGGCCCCATACCCCTACACCTGGCAGTTGGACTTGACCTGCCCTTGAACTCCTTGATGGCTCTGCCCCAATAAACAGTGAGTAGGCTTGTTACAACCAGGTGCTCCCTCATGACCCCAGTTCACTAAACACAGGAGGTGGGTGTGTCCTGGCCTGGCACTTCCCCTCAAGCCATACCAAAGCTGTGCACTCCACACAGGGAACATTCCTTTAATGTCTGGCTCTGGTGGCCAGAGGGGCTTGTGTTTCTGGGTCCCACAGGAACTGAAACAATTGGAGAGACAGTTCTTGGCAGGCTACCATCCCCATGACACTGCATAGACAGCAGAATGAAACACAGACAGTGGTCTTGCTGTGACCACTGACTGCTTCAAAAGTGGGAACATTAAACATGTTACCGAACCAATGAAGAAATCAAAGGAGAAATAAAAAAATACCTTGAAACAAATGAAAAGGAAAACACACCATACCAAAATATGTGGGATGCAGCATTAATAGCAATACAAGCCTACCTCTAGAAACAAGAAATCTCAAATAAATAACTTAACTTTACACTTAAAGGAGCAAGAAAAAGAAACAAAAATCAGAGTTAGTAGAAGAAGGAAATAATAAGGATCAAATTGGAAATACATGAAATACAGATTAAAAAGATATGGAAACAACCAAAGTGTCCACTGATGGATGCATTGATAAAGAAGATTTGGTATATATGTATGTACATGCATATATATATATATATATATGCAATGGAAAGCTAGTCAGCTATAAAAAATAATGAAATCTTACCATTTGTTAACAACATGGATGAGCCTTGAGGGTATTATGTTAGGTAATATAGTACCAACAGAGAAAGACAAATGACATATGATTTCACTTATATTTGGAATCTAAAAAACAAAATATATGAACAAACAGAACAAAACCAAACTCATAGATACAGAGAGCAGACTGGTGGTTTCTTGAAGAAAGCAGGTGTTGAGGGTGGGTGAAATGGGAGAAGAGGTTCAACAGGTAGACACTTCTAGTCATAGAATAAATAAGTCATGGGGAATGTGATGTACAGCATGGTGGCTACAGTCAGTAATACTGTATTGCATACCATGTAATTTTATACAGCAATAGGGAAATTAGACTTATTGTGATCATTTCATGCTGTATACAAATATTGAATCAGTCCATTGTATCTGAAACTAAAATAATGTTACATGTAAATTACACCACAATTAAAAAAGAAGGTCATATACATATATGCAAAAGTATATAATTTTAGAGATGGGGAGATCAGAGCATGGGAAGAAAGAAAACAAACATTAGCCTGAGCCAAAAACTATTTGGGTAACAGAAGAGGAAGGAGAAAAATTCCATTGGCAATCCTTGAGAAGGAAAAATGAAAACTATTCTAAAACTTTAAAAGAGGGTTTAATTTTGAGTTCTCTTTGGAAATTTTAGGCCTAATAACCCTCTGCTCATATTCAGGCTGAAGTAGGTATCCATATCTGAAAGAAATGAGAGAGTTGGACAAATAGCTGGCAGTGATCAGGCCAAAAGGACAAAATGTTAATAATTATTAAATCTACAGCTTAGAAACCTGTTATTCTAGACAGTAGAATAAGACAAAAATTTTGAGTAGCAACCCAATTTGAGTGAGTTTTAAATTCCAAGCAGATGAAACAGGCTGTCATATACCTGTGGAAAAATTTAAAATCATGAGCATCTTAGAATTGACAAAGTTAAGCCAAATATCTTTCTTAAAAAATGTTTATTACCTTGGATGGTATGACAGCAAATGACTTGTGTTCTTTTTTACCCTCAGAAAGACCCAGAATGTTTAATAACAGTATCTCATAACAGCCATTACATCATTACACTTCTTTATCCAAAGGAGAAGACAATGTTTCTACCAGATCCTGAGAGCTACTAAAAATATAGTCAACCCTTGGATATAGCAATGGATTTCAAAAAATAAAAAATTTTAATATGTGATGTGTACATGTGTATGTGTGTGTATGCTCTAGCCTCATGCTAAAAGAACAGATTCTATACCTGGATTTATGTTTTATACTGCACTAGGTATATTTTGTATGCCTTTCACAACCCTCTTCTACCTTTCTTCATGCTCCAATGGAGAGTCTTACCTCAATAGTCAACTTTGCTGTCTGATTTGAGTATAGTTGCTTACTATGGTGATTTGTGATTTTACTCATGCTCTCCCATAGCTGTCCATTTTCCAGTTTTATGGCCAAAATTATTCCAGTACTTCACATAGTTTTCTCAAAGTATAGTTCAGTTTACGTGAACTATACTAAAGATGGTCCATGAAAATTTACACCTTCACAGGCATGCATAAGTTCTTTTTATCCTACCTATTTTTTTAAACCAACTTCATCACTCATTGATGTATAATACTTAATGAAATGATCAACAGTGTCTTAATTCATTTATCATGTGATTCTCTACCAATTGAAGAGAACGCTATCATCAACTTTTCTGTGGAGTCCGTTGTGATGTTTATTTTCTCATTTCTGATTCTGTTGATGTCTGTTGATTCTCTTTTCCTCTTAATAAGTCTGGCTAGAGGCTTATCTATCTTGTTTATTTTCTCAAAGAACCAGCTCTTGGTTTCATTGATTTTTTTCTATTGTTTTATTCTTCTCAATTTTATTTATCTCCTCTTTATTAAGTCCCTCCTTCTGCTGACTTTGGCCTTCATTTGTTCTTCTTTTTCCAATTTCGATAATCGTGACGTTAGACTATTCATTTGGGTTTGTTCTTCCTTCTTTAAATAGGCCTGGATTGCTATGTACTTTCCTCTTAAGACTGCTTTCACTGCATCCCACAGAAGTTGGGGCTTTGTGTTGTTGTTGTCATTTGTTTCCATATATTGCTTGATCTCTATTTTAATTTGGTCATTGATCCATTGATTATTTAGGAGTATGTTGTTAAGCCTCCATGTGTTTGTAGGCCTTTTTGCTTTCTTTGTATAATTTATTTCTAGTTTTATACCTTTGTGGTCTGAAAGTTGGTTGGTAGAATTTCAATCTTTTTTCATTTACTGAGGCACTTTATGTGGCCTAGTATGTGGTCTATTCTGGAGAATGTTCCATGTGCACTTGAGAAGAATGTGTATCCTGTTGCTTTTGGATATAGAGTTCTATAGATGTCTATTAGGTCCATCTGTTCTAGTGTGTTGTTCAGTGCCTCTGTATCTTTACTTATTTTCTTTCTGGTGGATCTGTCCTTTGGAGTGAATGGTGTGTTGAAGTCTCCTAAAATGAATGCATTGCATTATATTTCCTCCTTTAGTTCTGTTAGTATTTGTTTCACATATGCTGGTGCTCCTGTGTTGGGTGCATATATATTTATAATGGTTATATCCTCTTGTTGGACTGCCCCCTTTATCATTATGTAATGTCCTTCCTCATCTCCTGTTACTTTCTTTGTTTTGAAGTCTATTTTGTCTGATACTAGTACTGCAACACCTGCTTTTTTCTCCCTGTTGTTTGTATGAAATATCTTTTTCCATCCCTTGACTTTTAGTCTGTGGGTTTTAGGTGGGTCTCTTGTAAGCAGCATATAGATGGGTTTTTTTTATCCATTCAGTGATTCTATGTCTTTTGATTGGTGCATTCAGTCCATTTACATTTAGGGTGATTATCTATAGGTATGTACTTATTGCCATTGCAGGCTTTAGATTTGTGGTTACCAAAGGTTCAAGGTTAATTTCCTTACTATCTAAGAGTTTAACTTAACTCACTTAAGATACTGTTACAAACACAATCTAAAGGTTCTTTTCTGTTTCTCTTCCTTTTTTTTCCTCCTCCATTCTTTATATATTAGGTATCATATTCTGTACTTTTTGTCTATCCCTTGATTGAGTTTGGAGATAATTTAATTTTGCATTTGACTCATAATTAGCTGTTATACTTTCTTTACTGTGGTTTTATTACCTCTGGTGACAGCTATTCAACCTTAGGAATACTTCCATCTATAGCAGTCCCTCCAAAATAGACTGTAGAGATGGTTTGTGGAAGGTAAATTCTCTCAGCTTTTGCTTATCTGGAAATCGTTTAATCCTTCCTTCAAATTTAAATGATAATCTTGCCAGATAAAGTAATCTTGGTTTCAGGCCCTTCTGCTTCATGCATAAATACATCATGCCACTCCCTTCTGGCCTGTAAGGTTTCTGCTGAGAAGTCTGATGTTAGCCTGATGGGCTTTCCTTTGTATGTGATCTTATTTCTGTCTCTGGCTGCTTTTAACAGTCTGTCCTTATCCTTGATCTTTGCCATTTTATGTGTCTTGGTGTTGTCTTCCTTGGGCCCCTTGTGTTGGGAGAACTGTGCACCTCCATGGCCTGAAAGACTATCTCCTTCTCCAGATGGGGAAGTTTTCAGCAACTACCTCCTCAAAGACACTTTTTATCCATTTCTCTCTCTCTTCTTCTTCTGGTATCCCTATAATGTAAATATTATTCCATTTGGATTCATCACATAGTTCTCTTAATATTCTTTCTTTCTTAGAGATCCTTTTTTCTCTCTGTGCCTCAGCTTCTTTTTATTCCTTTTCTCTAGTTTCTATTTCATTTATTGTCTCCTCCATCATATCCAACCTGCTTTTAATACCTT
The DNA here is from genome assembly GCF_040802235.1 of Manis javanica. Taxonomy (NCBI): domain Eukaryota; kingdom Metazoa; phylum Chordata; class Mammalia; order Pholidota; family Manidae; genus Manis; species Manis javanica. The sequence continues at coordinate 108,447,060 of NC_133160.1, forward strand.
TCATCGTGCTTGTCAATGATTGGATCTCTGACCTGAATTCATTCCTGAGTTCTTGGATGGCTTTCCATACCTCCATTAGCATGTTGATGATTTTTATTTTGAACTCCCTTTCAGGAAGAGTCACAAGGTCCATATCATTTAAATCTTTCTCAGGAGTTGTATTAATAATTTTACTCTGGACCAGTTTTCTTTGGCGTTTCATATTTGTATATGGCACCCTCCAGTGTTCAGAAGCTCTATTCTGGAGCTGCTCAGCCCCTGAAGCAATGTCGGGGGTTGCAGGGGAGCAGTATTGGTGCCTGGGGGGTGGAAAGAGCTGTTCCCCACTTCCTGGCTGCTGTGCCTGTCTCCACTGCCTGAACCAGTGGGCTGAACACACAGGTATAAGCTTTTGTCTTAGAGCAGCTGGATATGGATCCCTAATTTCCACATGCAGCCAGAATCCCAGTCTCCCCAGGAATTCCACCTGTCTCAGCTTTCCAACCCTGTAATCAGAAGAGTATGATGAAAGCACCATGAAATGTAGTTTTGTGCTCCCAGTGCAGATCTCCAGAGCTAGGTATTCAGCAGTCCCAAGCTTTCCACTTCCTACCTGCTCAGTTTCTCTTCCTCCCACAGGTGAGCTGGGGTGGGTGAAGGGCTCGGATCCCGCTGAGCCACAGCTCTGGTACGTTACCCTATTCGGTGAGGTCTGCTCTTTTCTCCAGGTGTGTGCAGTCTGACACCATCCTCTTTCCTGTTGTTCTCTCAGGGTTAGTTGCACCAACTATATTTTTTAATTGTATATGGTTTTTGGAGGAAGCCTCTGTCTCTCTGCTCATGCCTCCATCTTTAATCTTATCATCAACTTTTATAAGATGGAGAAACTAAGGACCATAGGGGTCCAGACACTTGTGAGGATAATAGAACCAGAATTAGATTAATGATTCCAAAACCCAGGCTCTTTAAATACAAGATACAACCAAAGGCATTGCTATTTTAATATTTTCCATATTATATTATTGTGTAGTTATAAGGAGTGAACATGTATACATATAAGATGATAAAAACAAAACATAAGAGAATTGATTTAGAATGCCAAAGGATGGAATGATTTGAATGCATTTCTACTTTCTCTTTGCTCTTTTATCTCCTATACTAAAAAACTTTCTTAGTTCCTGTATCTCCCTTCCATAGTGGACTGCTTTTCTCATCTAACCTTACTACGCACATAAACACACACATGTTTCTACAGCTTTCGTTTCTTATCAAGCTTCTAGAATTTTCTACCATGCTGCCTCTTTCTACATCTCCAGATCACCTTTCAAACCATGGCAATAGTTTTCCCCTAATCCAAAACCAACATCATGTGATGGAAATTGTTCTTGTAAAAATTACTACTGTTCTCCATGTTTCCAGTTACAATGAATATTTTTTTAGTGCTTATCTTAACCAATAGATCATATTTCTTCATTCTTTATTTTACAGCTTTATGAGCTATAATTGACACATAACACTGTGAAAGTTTAAGGTATACATGTTGATTTGATATACACATATTGCAAAATGATTAACCATATAGCACTAGCTAACACATTACATCACATAATTAATATGCCTTTTTGTGGTGATAAAATTTAAGATCTCTTAGCAACTTTAAAGTGTATAAACAATAACCACTATGCTATATATTGTAGATCCTCAAGGCTTATTTATCTAATTGTTGGAAGTTTGTACTCTTTGACATTTCACCTTTTTCTCCCACCCCCAAGTCCCTGGTGACTGCAATTCTAGTCTCTGTTTCTATGCATTCAAGTTTTTTTTTGGATTCCACGTGTAAGTGAGATCTTACAGTATTTATGCTTATCTGTCTGGTTTATTCACTTAGCATAATGCCTTCAAGGCCCATTCATTTTGTTACGAATGGCAATATGTCCTTTCTCATGGCTAAATATTTTGTTTTCTTTATCCATTCATCTGTTGATAAATATTTAGGTTGTTTCCATATCTTGGTCATTGGGAATAATGCTGCAATGAACATATGGGTGTAGATGATTCTTCAATATCCTGTTCTCATTTCATTTGGATATATACCCAGAAGTGGGATTGCTGGATCATATGGTAGTTCTATTCTATTTATGTATATATTTGAGGAAACACCATACTGTTTTCCATCACTTAATTCCTGAAATAATCTTCTCTCTTAAGTTCCACAATACGACTGTGCTCTACTTTTCCTCCTGTGCTACTGCATCTTCCTTCTCAGTTTAGTTTACTGGGTTCTTTTCCCTTTCCTAACATTCCCAACATCTAAAAATTGGTTCTCACATTATCTCTCTTCTCTTGTTAGTAACATACCTTCTCAGAGATTTAAACACTAACTTCTTGTGGAAGACTTTCAAATTTGTATCTCCAGACTTCTCTAGGTATATCTCATAGTAACTCAAACTTAACATGTTGAAACAGTTAGTGATAATAACAAACCTTGTTACACGTGCTATGTGTCAGTCACTGTTGGAAGTGTTTTACATACACTAACTCATATTATCTTCACAGTAATCTTCTCAAGTAGGTATTATTATTGTCCCCACTTTATAAACAAAGATAGTAAGTTAAAAGAGTTTGAGTAATTTGTCCCAGATCACAAAGAAAGTTTTAACCTAGTTTAGTTCCAGAGATCTTGTTCTGTAACAACTAGACTCTGTATGATCTCTTTGTCTAAGATCATCTTTTCCTTACTCTTTACATGGGAAGTCAGGAATCACACTCATCTTTTAGGAATGAGCCTAAATCTTACCTTTTCAGAAACGCTCTCCTTGCTCAACTTGTCTAGAACAGCTTCTGCCTGCTTATCAGTCTTAGCCTATTTATTTTCTTGAAATGATTTATTAAATGTTGTAAATCATGCAATTCACTTTAACTTTCATCAAATACCATGGATTATTTTGTTCAATAACTGCTTAATCCCTTTCTGGTGTGCCTTCCTGTACTGTGTATTTTGCTGGCAGAGCTAAAATACACTTTTCTAAGGTTACTTTGCAGTTGGGTTTTTCCATGTATTTATTTCCACCAATCAGAAGAAATTAATTTGGAACTAAGTTATGTGGGGAGAGACACAGAACATAAGGAATAATTTTGCTCAGATTATGTCAGAAAAGGTACAGTTCTAGAGCTGTCCAGTGTGGCAGAAGATTCCAGATACTACATGTTCTGATCGTTGCAGAAGCAACGTGAATTGTCAACAGTGGTGGAAGCTTTCTGATAACATTTCCTGATTGTAGTAGAGGCTTCAGCTTCTTTGTCAACTCAACAGTTCTGCAGTGTGGCTTAAATTTGGGACTCTCAGTTTAGAGTCTGTTTTTTCAGTCCTCCAAGTGATTTTGTGAGCTATTTATATCCTTATTAATCTCTTTGTGCTTAAACCAGCCTCAGTAGAATCTGTTGTCTGCAACTAAGAATGGTGATGAGCACATCTAATCCTTTTTGTGTCTCTCTTATCTACCAGAATGTAAGCACTCCAAGGGAAGTTAACCTTTTACTGTCAGTTGCTGAATTCTCAGTAGCAGGTACAATTTAGCTCATAGTACATGTTAGTATATCATTACTGAATTTCATGACAAGTTTTAGAAAAGCAGCTTCTCATACAATGATAGAAACTGTTTTGGAATACCATCTAAACTAACTTCCTGCCAGCCCATGTTGCTCTTTCTTTATGTGTAATATATTTCATTCAGCTTGGTCCTAGAATATGATATATCTAGGGGACTGAGATGCTGAATAGGTATCAGTTACTCAATGTTTTTAAAATTTCCCATGTTTCCATATATTTCTGCTGATATTTGGAATACCCTGTCTTCCTTTTTTTTTACTGGGAAGACTCCTTCTGATTTTTCAAGGATAAACTTGAATTATTTTCTTGCAGTAGCCATTCCTGTTGCCCAAATGATTAATTAATCACACAGTAATTAGTTTTTCCTGTAATACTTTGTAGATATTTCATTATAGCATTTCTAGATTAGTAGATTACATTTTATTATTCTGAGTCATTGTGTTATAATGAAACAAAATGTATGGGTGAAGAACATTAAAATGACATAATGCTTGTGAAAGTGTGCTATAAACTCATGAATGTAAGTTTTCTTTTTACTACATTCAAAAGTAGGAGAAAAATTATTGTTTGATTTCACGTATTTCTCTTCCCAGCTAGGTAGACTTAAATTTATTACATTTACCTTCTTTTTGTGGACTTACTTGACTTACACATGACCTGGCATTTTCAGGTCCTAGAAGGAAGGGCCCAGAAGCCCTAGGAAGCCACATGTTAATTTGTGTGGCTGACCTGAAGAGCAGAATGCTCCCTCAGAGGAGGTCTTGGAAATTAAGGAATAATTCAGTTTAAAACTAGTTCATTCCTGCAAACAAATATTACAATACTGTTCTCAAACAAATAAACATGAGTAAATCATTTTTATTTCCTTTTGAATGAATTATGCCAATTTGAAAATTATGCTATATTCTAAGTATCTCAAAATAACTATTATTCTGATAATTTTTTTCATAGTATTTAATATATTGGGTGACTCATATTGAAACAATATGAGTGGTTATTTTTTCCAATATATGCAATTTTATTCTTTAGAGACTTTTGTTAGCATATGTTGACAGGTAATTTGTATTTTGAATTTTTATTTGAAATATTAGCATTAGTAATATTAATGCCAAATATTTTTGCTGATTTTGATTTTTGTTAATAAACCAAAATGTACATCAAAATAAAATAAAAAATGAAAGAGGTGATATTTACAATGTTAAACATAAGCCAGATGTGAAAGCATACTTTTCCAGATGAAACATTTACTGAGTTGGCAGGAAAGGACTTTCTTCCCCATTCATCCAAGTAAGTTTTGTTTGAATGGATTTTAATTTCTTATTCTCTTACCCTTTTCACCATCTTTCTGTTGCTTTGTTTACCTAATAGTGGTTTTTCCTTACCACTGCCTTCCACAGTTCTGCACAGCTGCTTCCCAGATGAGCTAACTAGCTCATTTTCATCTTTAGACAAGTTTAAACTAAGGGCTAATCCTATATGGCTTTCACAGAAACAATGACTGAAATATTTTTGACAGTTGCCATTGCTACCTTTTTTTTAAAAGGGAGTATTCAAGAGACCTTGACTACAGAAAAACACTAAACATCAGTATATGATTCTGCATCCTTCAAATCATGTGTCCTTGAAACCAAGTGTGGACAAGCCCTAGATTTATGAAGAACAAAATATGCATTTGGAAAACAAAGCAAATGGACCTTTTTAGCAAACTGAGGAAGTTTCTAATTTTGTTATCTACTAAAAGATGGTTAACCAGTTTCTACGGAGTATTTCCTCCAAATGTCTTTAAAGTGACTTCAATCACCATGAGTGGAGGAACCAAAGCAGTAATTCTTGCTTAATGGACTCATCTCATGTATGCACACATACAATGAAAAGATTCAAGATCTTGCAATTTAGAGACATTTCATTAAACTTCAAGCCATTTTTCCTTCCTATCCTTTTTTCCTTCCTTTATTCATTCTCTCTTTTCCTTCCCTCCCACTTTCTCTTCCTTCTTTCTTGTTTCCTTCTCTTCCCTTCCCATCTTTTCCCTTTCCTTTCCATGTTTACTTTCTGCACTTTCTTGACAGTTCATCAAAAGGACTTAGGCATGCAGCATACTCTAAAATTTAAACAGTAAAATCCCAAGGGTTTGACATTGCAGACTTCCACTCAGATGGACTACAATGGTTAGAGATTATGGAAACCAATAAGAAGATATTTTGGCATTCCCAATGACTTGCCTTTTCATGCTGGACTTGCTTATTGCTTTCTTTATTTGAAGGTGGGAGAGGAAAATGAGTTGAATTCTGAGTTATGACCAAAGAAGCTAAATTACTTAAAAAAGTGCCATTATTCCATTTTATTAAATTTTGGCACAGAGGTGCATGCACAAGTTACTGGATTATGAGGTGTGCTCATGAATCAGAATAACACAACTTGAGGGCTTGTCTAGTTTATACTCTTTTACAAAATGACTATGTAAAAAATAAGTATAAATCAAATATAAATATTGATAGAAAATAAACATGCTGAGGGTTAAAAGAATGAAAATATAGGTATGGGATTCTTAGATCCATGTCACCAACAAGTTTGCTTCCCTTCTTGCGATTGAACATAAATGACTCAGAATATTAATGTGTTAACAGGCCTTTACCAAATTTCTCTGTGCTTATGTGCATATAAGAGTTTGATTATATACCTTTTACTGCTGTTTCTATAGCTAAAAAAACATCCAATTCTACTAATGTGGGAGTCAGGTAATCAAATAGTTATACTAATCATTCCTGAATTTAAATGCTCAGGAAAATGGAGTTAGGTTTAACTACTTCAGTTGAATGTGCTAAGATTAGGTGTGAAATCTTTGTAAGTTCCTGATTTTTTTAATAGAAATAGACAAAGGTAAGGCATAATTGAATCAGGGTTTCTGTTTCATTCTTCTCAGTTGTGTCCATGGATTCAAACTGAGTGATCATCAAATTGAACTGAATGATTTACTCCTTTTAAAATAACAGTTTTTACTCCTAAAGGTAGGGGCAGGGAAAACACAAAATTACACACAGATTTTTCTCTTTACAACAAAATACTTAAGATCAGTTTGACTTTTCAATTGTTCTGGTTTTGAAACTTATGTAACAAACATTTTGAAATACTTGAACTCATATACTGTTTGAAGAAACTTGTCTCACACTGTTTCATTCAATTTCATAAATTAGTAGATGGAATTAATTTAATAGTAATTTGGCATTGAAATTTTAAAGTTTAAGCATAAGCTTGTGTCCCAGTTTATTTTCTAGTGCACTCCTTTTATGTAATGCACTATAACCAAATGGAAATTAGATAATATAAGAAAATAATTCCTATACTAAAGCCAGAAGGAAATTCAGAGACTCTGTACATATCCCATAGTATACTCTTGAATGGTTATGAAACAATGAAAGCAATATTATACTAAATTTTTAACTATTCTCTAGCTTTTACTTCATGTGAAAAGATAGAGTTTGATTTGGAGAACATTTATAAAAAGGTTTTAATGTTACCTGACAGTTTGAAATCTAGTGAAAACTATCCTACAACCAAGAGAAATTTTGTGAATCAATGGCAAACATCCAGACTTAAAACATAATAAATAAAAGAGTATAAATAAATAGAATTACTTTAGTTTTAATAGCCAGTACAATTTCAAAATTATTGTGTCAGATACCCAGGGTCATTGAAATGTAAATATCAATTGTAAGGAAAAATAACATACAACTTCACTCATTTATTTGAATACTCTTCTATAATGGTACATTTCTTTTTTAATTTAATTAATTTAAGTAATACTACATTTCTGAAATCTCCCAAAACTGTGTTAAAGCTCTCCTTAGTAAAAATCACTTGTTTCATTCAACTTATTCCTATAATTGATTTTTAGTAAGTCCCTGCTGCATACCAGATCTTGGGTAGGTACCAGGTATACAAATACTTTATAAACAAAAACATGACCCTCCACATTTCTACAGGAGAGGACTTCCATAGGAAAAGTAACTGATTTGCAGGGTGGTAACCTGATTTACTTTGAGCCATATATTTTTAGTAGTAGGGTTCATAGATTGAATAGTCAGCAGAGAGCTACCTGGGGGCTCTTTTTTCTTTTGCACATTACCTTCAAACTTCAAACTCATTAGTTAACCTGTTTCCCGGGGCCACTTCATGGAAGCCAAGTTGGCCCCTCTGCTCCTCATCACACTGACTGCCTCAGGGCCTTATGTCCTTTGCCTACAAAGACCACCTGGTCTCCCCATGGTTGACGTCCTTCAAGAGTCTGTGCAAATGCTGGTTTCACAGTGCAGTGAGGTCTTCCACAACCACCACAATTTAAAAAGGCAACCAGGAATCCTTTTCCCTGCTTTATTTTCCTCCAAAGCACTTAGCTTCCTCTTACATTTCACACAGAGATACAGGTACTGAACTACTTAACATAAATCTATATATGTATATATAAATGTAGATGTATACACGTGAATAGATAGATACATTGTTGTTGGTTCATTTTCTGTCCCCTATTACTTCATCATAAACTCCATGGGAAAATGCTTCTTTTATTCTTATAATTGTTTGTGTCCTCAGTACCTAGAACTTGGTATATTGAAGGTATTCAGTAACTATCTGTTAAATGTCTCCTCATGGGAATTTCTGTGTTTGTTCTTTGTCAGTTAGAGCCCCGAGAACAGAGAAAGTACAGGTATTAGGTACCCCAAACCTTCAACACCATGGTTTTTCTTGTGTTGAACAACTCACAGTAAACACGACAATATCATGTGGCTGATGTAAAGGAAGAGCTGGACACAATGAGATGGGAATATATTAATGAACTCAGTCCAAGAAACTAAGGAATTTGAGAAAGGAGGTCACACTTGAATTGTGCTCAAGGAAGGGTTCACTAGGTGGAAAATGTGGGTACATGTATGTCTGGGAGAGGGTTATGGAAGGCCATGATATATCTAGGAAACAGTGAGTTGTCATTGTAATTAAAGCATGAGGAGATAGGGTAGACACATGAAACCAAACGGGAAAAGTTAATGGGAATTTTTCATTTCCTGGAAGGTTCTGATTGTCTTGAATCTTAAAAAACATGTTTATTCTGAGGTTTTTAAGTAAAATTCTATTATTACTGAAAGCTAATCTTGAGTCTTGAAGTTTGAGATGATTTTTCTAACATGAAGAGTAGAATTTCTGGGGCAAACAGAAATCAGGGTGGGGAGAGAGAAGTAAATTTGTTAGGTTCAATTCCTGAATGGCTGAAGAACTTCCTCACAGGAAGTATTGTAGATAGATTTGGATTTAGTCCATGTGGTTTTATTCTCCACTCTTCTGCATGTTAACTCAATCACAGACAAGGGAAAATGTCATAAATGATATGTGATTTATAAACAACTAAAAAAATTGAACTAATTTTTGCTCATCACCTGGGTTAAGGTAGTACTGTTTTAAAAATAAATTTTTAAAAAATTTTATTTCAAAGCAAAATAAAGGCACTCAAGTCATATGTACAGATAGAAAAACACACAGCATGCTGTAATGCTAAAAGAATTTGGACTAGGGATTGGGAAACTTAAGATCTAGTCCCATTTCTGTTACCTCTACCCTTCTGTGCTTAAGCAAGCCATCAACCCTCTTCTCATTTGTGACATTTACAACCAAGCATCCTTGGATTTCTAGAAATTCAATCACCACTAGATTCTAGCATTCCCCAAATTTTGAGTGTTGGATTTTTGAACAGATTCTACCAGGAATGTATTGATTTACAGTTATTCTAAGAATAGGAACTGCTCTTGCCTACTACTCCAGAGAGCAAGATGTGCTCCCCCGAAGCATAACATTGCCTTACTTTTGGAATTCTGTGATGGTCACAGTCACGGAATCTGTAAGATGATTATAGTGCATCCTCTACTTATTTTATTGACCTAAATAAGATGGCCACCATACAGCTGGGACAGGGAAATTGCAGGAGGATGTAGACATTTATTTGATGTCCTCAAATTTTTTCTTGCTACATACAACAAAATTAATTTTTCAGTGGAAGTAATAGGTTTGACATTTTGTGAGATGAGCTGGGAAATTGACACTTTCCCTAGAAAAATGATTCTGAGTTTTCAACAAAAAACAAGTGCAATTTTGGTGCACAGTTTATTTGCACATTGGAAGTTGTCTATGATCCCTGATAGCTCTATACTGTAACTTTAACCCTACTTGAAATCTCTTCTAACAAATATAATCATTTCATTTAATGTAGAAAATTAAATGAAAAAACTCTAGGTATCAAGGTTGATTATTTGCTTCTTACAACCCTTTTTTTTTAAAAAAATGTACATTTTAAATTGGAAAAAGACAAATAGGTTTATATAAAATACATTTTAGTTCATACTAGTTTAGCTACTATAAAAATCTACCCCCCAAAAATGAAAATATATCTTTTCATAAAAGATAATTAGCAATTTTTCTTTAACTAAGGGGTCAAACTGACCATCACTAATAATGGGACAACTTGACATTAGGTGCCTCCTGAGATGATTCAATACATAGTTACTCACCAATAGCAAATTCTTGCTGAAAAAATATTTACTCTTAATACAATCAAGCCTTTAGAATCATCTCCCAACTTAAAGAAAATATAGAGATGAGAGGTAGCAGTGAACGGATAGCACAAAGAAACAATGAGACAAATTCAGAATGTGGCACAATGTAAAAGGCAACTGGCCTTATCTCTTCAAAAAAGTCAATGTCATGAACAAGAAAAAAATATCTTGTTGGCAAGTGGTGGATGGGGAGTGAGGGAGCAGCTGTCTAAGAGTAAAAGATAGCCAGGAGATGTAAGCAATGCAATTTTTGTACATTCGTTGAATGATGGTTCACAAACTTAGGTAGAAAACACAGTTTGGAACAATTATGGAAATCTGAATGTGAGCTGAATATTAGATGATAATAGGAATTAATTATCAACTTTCTTATGTATGATAGTGGTGATGTTATATGGGAGAATGTTCTTATTCCTAGGAAATGCATGGTGAAATTCTTAGGTGTGAAATCTGCAAGCTACTTTAAAATGCATTACAGCACTATACTAAAAAGAGTTGAAGCAAATTTGGAGAAATGTTAACAATTGTTTAGTCTAGGTGTGAGTACATTGGTGTTTACTGTACTGTTCTTTGAACTCTTCCAAAACTTTTATGATAAAAAGTTGGAAGAGTTGCACAATTTGAATGTACCTAATTCCACTGAACAGTACAGTTAAAAATGGTTAAAATGGTAAATTCTGTGTTATATATATTTCATAAAAATTTTTTTAATGTCGGAAAGAATCTTTTGCAAAGACGAATCCTGTTGTAACCACAGTAAGTGTTGTCAATAAACCAGAGGCTGTCTCAGATCCATAATTATTCACTTAAGGTTTACCCAGAGACATAGCCTTTGGGAAAGCACATCTCTGATAATTGAAGAGACTAGCTGATGATTATTCTGGGATTCTGACTTTTTTTAAAGCAATGAACCAAACAGGGCTGAGATGAAATTCTGCCATAGAATAATGCGAAAGGATGTTTCAGTAGGAATTCAGTAGGAATGGTTACTTCTATTATGTTTGAGTTTTATAGACAGGCAACAAGAGGTCCATCTGAATACAGCTTTTGGAACCTCTCTTCTCCATCCCTGAGTTTTTCATAAGAGATAGTACTTCATGTTTGCGTGGGATAAAGAAACTAAAATGAGTTAAGCACTGGAAGACTAAATTTATTTGTAAGAGAATTCCAAGTAAATATTACAAAAATTATGTGAACCACAGTTCAGAGGATATGAATAGATTCTAAAAGTATCCTGGGACATAACTGAGGTTCAATGAGTCAGGGCCAATTTTTCCCTAAAGAGTTGTAGGCTGAAGCCACAATTAAAGGCCACTTTTAGTTCTGTCCAGAGCACTTCCAAACACAAAGCTGTGGGACACTCTAATTCTTACTCACAGTGACTGAAAATAAAAGCCTGGTTAAGTACAAAGAGCTGTTTTTTGCCAAGCTCAATGTAAAAAGGAAGTGGCAAGGGTGGGTACAGGATGGCTGAAATTCCCTAGTCCTAACTGTGGATAGCAGGACTGCTTAAAGTTCTGAAAAGCAATCCCAAATTAGGTCTTGTCAAGTCAGATGTACATCTGTAGTGAACTGACAATGACTAGGATATGGATGTAAGACCAAAGGGGAAAATGATATCTTTTCATGACAAAGTTTTAAAGTAGAATCATGTATTGATTTAAAAAAAAACATGGCATTTGGGACCCCACATATCTCTATTTGGTCCTGAATTTCTAGCTGTGAGTACAAATGTATTTGTGTGTAACTCTGGTTAAGCCAGTTAACATGTCTGTGATCCACCTTCTTTGATAATAAAATGTGAAAAATATCCCTAGCCCATATGGCTGTTACCCAGTAAGTGAAATGATGAATATAAATTTTTAGCACAGTTAAGTGCTCACTTAATTTTTATCAGCCTCATAATCATCTCAGACTGACTCAGTCTAACCTGAGCCCAGTGGCTGGAATTAAACCTACCCAGAGTGGGTGAGCAAAGGTCATGACTGGGCTAACGGTAAATAGGATTCCTAAAATTCAAGACAGTAATTTAGACCAGAATTCACAAACATAAATGTAGAAGAATCCTATAGGTACTATATGTGAGTAACTCAAGGATGATGGTGCGGGTGCCAGTATGTGTGAGTGGTCAAATCTATGTTAATCCGATAGGAAGGCACCCCATTTCAGGGGCAGTTATTTAATACTAGATCATGGTTGGGATGAAAGAACAGAGGTTCAATGTGGAAGAACTTACTAGTTTTAAAGAGAAACTGAAAACCTAAGATACTTTATGTGACATTTTCTGTACCTAAAACACTGACCAATTTTTTAAATATATTGTGCAGGACAAATAAAATATGTCTGCAGTCAGATACTATAAATTGGTGATCTCTGGTCCGTGGTTTCTTACATCATGACTATCTAAGATCAGTATTGATCCTAAAGACTGGGATGGGATTGAACCTTTGTGTTGGGGAGAAGTAGACCAGAAGAGTCCGTCCAAGCTGTCATTCACATATATATGTATTAAATGTGAGCCATAGATGTAAGCCATACATGTTATTCTGAATTTTCTAATAGCTACACTAAAAAAGCAAAAAGAAATAGGTGAAAATAATGTTAATAATATATCTCATTTAAGCCAACATGGACAACATACTATTATTTTAACGTGTAATTAATGTGAATTTGCTAATAAGATAGTTTCTATTTTTTGTGATGTCTTTAAATTCGATGTCTATTTTATACTTACAGCACATCTTAATTCGGGGTTAGTCACATTTAAAGTGCTCAATAGCCATAGGTGGCTAGTGGCTACCCTACTGGACAGCACAGGTCTAGAGTATGCTTCTCAAACCTAAATACATGTATTGAAATTTGGGGAATCATGTTAAAATGCCAATTCTGATTTGTTGGTTGGGATACAGAGTGAAATGCTTCACTTCTTATAGGGTTTCAGGTGGTGTCAGTGCTACTGGACCATGGACCACACTTTGAATATCAAGGAGGTAGATGGCTGTGGCAAGTCTCTCAATCCTAGCATTCTTTTTCCACCCAAAGCATTCCCTCCTTTTTCAAATTCAGCAAATAATCTGCTGAAGAGACTAAACTGATATTCTAATAGCTGATCACCATATTTACATGTGGAACATTAATGAACTTTAAAAAGAGGCAAAATTTTATATTCTACTTGTAGAAGCACTGACTCATTTATTCCTTTTTTATTTTAACTTGAGAACCTGCCAATTGTTACCAAATGCTTTTATCAGAATGCACTTAGGCACAAGATAAGCAAAACTTTATAATTTTAACTTCAGAGGTTTGGCACATTACACATTTTAATATAACAGACAATGTTATTGTAAGGGAAATTTATAATAATACCTCGCAAAAGCTTTAGTCCAAGGGGCTTTCCTTGGTCAAGGTATGAATAATTCATGGACTTTCCAAAGAGAAACACATAGAACTTTTTCATTTCCTCTTAACAATTCTTTTGAGGGATGGGTAGAGCTGTAGAGTTGGACCTTAGATCTTTGTTCTACAATACATATATATGGAAATTTAAGCAGCTAAAGGTAGGCAGAATCTAGCTCAAGGATTCTACACAGTGCAATTATTCTCAGGATACAAAAGCTTTCAACCCCATAATAGTGTTCTGGAGGTGAGCAGTGAATCATAATTCATAAGAACTTGTTCTCAGTCATAACTGTTTCACTTGTGAACTTCTGCAAGTAGTTTACTCTATGTTTTCCTCTCTCAGATGGTAAGAATAACGCTTATCAAACCTATTTCATGAAGTTATTGCAGGGAAGGATAAAAGAACTTGGTAAACTGTCACATGCTATTCACTTATGTTATTCACAAGTGTGCTGAGGGGAAGGTTTTGAATCTTAAACACATAATCAAGATGGAGTCAACTGACAAGATAATCAAGTTCTCAGGAGTTTTCTTCTGCTACATTTTATAATAGTTGCAGCTGTCTATTGACATATTTTCTACAGTAAAAATATAAAACAGGATTCTAATCACAGAACTAATTTTTCTTCCTAAGTAGAATAAAACAGTGTGCCAAAAGTTAACTAAATAGAAAGAAACATTATGAAATCTCTAATCTTGAAGTCTTTGCCTTAGTACTGACTCTAAGTATGCAACTACATGTACAAGATATTTTCCCCTTAGTAACAACTGTTCAAGTCATTTATTGGCATGAAACCTATTGAGTGAAAAATCTAAATTTTGATTCTGATAGATTCCTTAAATTAAATTCATGTGGTAACAATCAGTAGGATTACTGGACTAGAGGTAATTTTTGTTTAAATAGTCAGAAATTATCTGGCACTGAGGAGAAAAAAAAACTCAAATGATAAAACTTTAATTAAGAAAATTATAAAATATTATCAGAAGACATTGAAGAAGTCATAAGCAAATGTAAATAAATAATGGAAGACTAATATCATAAAGCTGTCAATTAATTGTCCATTGGTCATAACTTGAAAGAAATTGCCATCAAAATTACAATTTTTTGTGTATGTGAACTTCACAAGTCAATTCTAGAATTTATATGGAAGAGTAAATGGCAAGCATAGCCTAGGTACTCCTGAAGAAAGAAAATAAGGTGAATAAATTACCTTTTTTTCTATTAAGAATTATTATGAAAATATAACAAATGAGAAAGATTTTACTATTTCAAGGAGAGACCAATAAAACAAAAGAGTGAGCCCAGAAACAACCCAACATATACAGAACTTAACTTATGACACAAATTATTAGTCACATGTGAAAATAATAAAAAGTGGACCCTTACCTAACCACTATATGTTATTAAATCTGTGTAGGTTAAAGATATAAAATAGATAGCAAAATTACAATACTCTTTAGGACAATATCCTTATGGCCTCTAGAATGATAAGGCTTTGTTAAAACACAAATATAAATGTTAGAGGAAAAGATTAATAAAATGTGTTAATCTGACTATCAAAACTTTTGACTTCTGACCATCAAAAGTCAATGTAAAGGAAATTAAAGTATTACATACTGGAAGATGATATTTTTTAAAACATGTAAGAGGCAAAGTACTAAACAATATCCAAATAAGAAAAAGAAAAAGAACTCCTACAAGCTACAAGAACAAGAAGAATAAAGAACCAATAGAAAATAATTAAGTCTTAATAGATAATTCACAGAAAGGAAATCTGAACAACCATTAAATACCAACCTGATTAGTAATCATGCAAATGAAAATAAAAACCACAGTGAGAGATCATTTAACTCACCAGAGTAGAAACAAAAGTTTGTTAGCATCTGTGTTAGTGAGGATGAGGGTTAACTAGACCACTTGTGCAGTACTTCTGGGGGACAAAAATTGAAACGACCACTTTGGAAACAATTTGGCATTATCTGTATACTCCTCTGTGCTTTTGGCTTTGCATTTCCTCATACATTTAGTAAAATAATATTTGTTTTTGTCTTTCTGCATGAATTGAATTCTATTTCAGGGTGACCTAATAAGTGATGAGGAAAAGTTACTCTCAATGGAAGAATTCTAGCTAAAATAGCAGAATGAATGATAGAATTAGAAAATAACCATTTTACAACCCTCAGTAAAAATATTTAGGTAGCCTTCATTATTGTATGCTAAAATCACATTGCAAAACTTGATGAAGAAACTATATAATGGAGTGATCAGACTGATACCACCTGAACCCACTGATCAAGCTCACAAAGCTTTATATATTAAAAATTCTCATTTAAAAGAAAAACTGAATTTCATCAAACTACTTGACAGGCAATAGGAGACCAGAAGCAGGGCATAACAAAGAGCAGAATGACGGTGATCAGTCACATGTGGAATATGAGACATTTCTTGGGACAAATGACCTGTTTTCTCCAATAAATCAGTAGCGTGAAAGATAAAAAGGAGAGGGGCTATTTTAATGCAAAAGAGTTGCGAAAGATAGAATAAGAAAACACAATATTGTTTGGATTTTGATTTGTCAAACCGATGGGAAATGATAACTAAGACAATCAATGAAACATGAATGAGAACTAACCAGGTATTAGATGACATTAAGGTATTATTTTGTTAGTTGTCATAATTTCATGATGTTTTCTTTTAAAATGTTATTAGAGTCATACTGTGTTTTCAGGTGAAATGACATATATATTCTGTAGTATAAACAAGGCTGTGAAGGTATTAAAATCTAGTATTTTTAGTAACTCATTAGTTACAGGGATGGTGACGGAGGGGAGGAGGTCTAGGAGAACATCTGGATTTTGCCTTGGACTGTAAGGGTGGTGCCAATTGTTAAGATAGAGGACACAGAAGCAATAGTAGCCTTCTGGGGTTAAAATGAATTTTGAAAATAAATTTCAGTGCTAATGGAAAAACAAGAAGGTTCTCTGAAGTGCGCAGAAGATTTGAGTCTGAAATGAAGAAGAGAAATCTATGCTAGGGTTGAACAAATTGCCCAGTAGAATGTATATGGTAAGAAAAGAAGTCTAAGGGTGAACTCGGGTGAATACCAACATGTATGAAATAAACAAGGGGAGAGTTCAGTGAGGGATTCTGAGAATAAAAATTTAGAGTACTTGAATAGTTTTGAGAAGAAAGGATTAATCACCATGATGATTATCAACTAATTAAATAATACAGAGAAGATAAGTAAGATGAGAACTGAAAATAATCCATAGGATTTTGAAATTAGTGGTCAGTGATGATTTTTAGCAGGAGTCATTTCATTTGAATAATTATGGTAGAGAACTAATTACAATGGGTTAGTGCCTATATGAGAAGTAAGAATTGGAGACATTTAGAGGAGCTTAGCTGGAAACAGAGATAAGGAGTACAAAGACAATTTCCTTTCTTTAATATCAAAATGACTTCAGCATGCTTAGAGGCAAGATAAAGATACCAGTCAAGAGGGTCATTCTGAGACTCTTTTCAGAAAGAGGGAACATCAGATATAGTATAGCTTCAGTGGAAAGAAGGGCAGAAAGCATAAAAAACAAGTTGAATCAATTAGCTTTAAAAAGGACAAGGAGTTCTTCTGTGAATCTGGGAAAATGTGGTAAGAGTAAACACATGTATTAAGGAATATTTTACATAGTAGGAATGAATTACTGTTGTTTTTTTTTTTTTTCAAGAAAAAAAACCTGTTTCTATAAAGTAGAGGGTTCAGTCACCTGAGGTCAGACCTACTTTATTTCAGAAATGTCACCAGAAAAGCTTCAGTTACTCTTAGGGCACATACTCGCTCATGGTTCTGAGGAAACTAAGCCTTGCTGTGTTGGGGGAACATGGATAAATCTGCAGCCAACTGGCCCTCTGAGAGGCAGGCTGCTGGACAAAATAGCATGGTGGTGTTCCAGGAGTGAGGAACAGACATGTTCAGAATGGAGATGCTGGGCCTCGGGAGTGATGGCTTCTGTAACGGAATGGTGACTGGAAATCATCAGAAGGGCACTCTGAGGGGGACACTGGTTAATGAGGAAGTCAATCTTGGTTGACAGACAGATAGCTCAGTTGGTAGTTTTTATGTTTAGACCCAAAACTCTCCTTGAAATGTGAGGCAAATCATATATTTAGAGGGGTCAGGGTCAGCAGCTGAGAACAAAGATTTGCAGAGAGTGGCATAGCTTTAGAATATTTTTGGGAAGGAGGGTGAAACTAAGTATTGAGAAAAAACAATAAATGGTGGCTGGGGCCACAAAGCGCTCAAATGAGTTTGGAGAACTTGACTTATTAATAGCGGCCATCAATGCCTTAGTGAACTTTCCTAAAGTCTCCTTCAGCAGTACCCGGCGTCCAGCTACAGGTACAGTGAAGAGGATGTCCATACTTTCTTAGGCTAGCAGGATAGATACAACTAAATCACAAAAAGACATGGGGAGTGAGGATTATTATAGGAGAGAGGCTAAATGACATGCCTACATCTAGGCTGGGTAGGAAAAGAGTAGGTCCATTAAGTGGTGATGGGTTAGGAAGTTAATAACACTAAGTTAATAGCAATAAGAACAGATAGAAGATGGCAGGGATGTCAGAGAGGGAGAGTGTTGCTACAAGTATCAAATAATGATCAGAGACAACAGCCATAAGTTAAAGCAGAATGGGTTCTATGGAAAGTGGGAGAACAAAAAAATTCAGTTTGAGAGCTACTCAGAAGGTGGTAGAAAGACTGATCTGTGCAACAGTATAGAGTAGATCCTATGTGATGGGATGAGGTCTACAGAGGACAGGGTAGGGGTCAACAGTGAAAAGAATGATGGGTGAGAAGGAATCCCAGAATAGAGCAGTGATGACAGTAAATGAGACTGAGCTGGTCAGAGGCCTGTACTTTGGTTGGGGGCCAAAGAAAAGTGGGAGGAGAATGTGTTAGACTGCTCTTGAGGATTCTAGGCAGAACAAGTGCAAGTCCCAAGTGATGTAAAGCCTTATGAGATTAACAATTTTAGGCTCTACTTAACCTTTAAAAGGAATGTCACTTAGAATTTACTTATCTCATCTCTGAGAAGTTCTCTTCCTTAGCCAGTTAATGGGAAAAATGCATCTGTGTTCATTCCCCATTTTAAATTTTATTTGTTTTTTATTCAAACCACTCTTACATTCCTACTACATGCACACTAGCTCTCTAAGCACAATGTAGAACATAAAATGAGAATCCTTTATTCCTGCTTCTGTGGAACTTGTTCTCCAATTGAAGGTGTGAAAGGTGTGTAACTTACCTCATATCTGTGTGTCTTGGCAGAAGTCGTCTTTTTCCACTAAAGTAGACTTCAAAATCTTCAATCTTTAGCCTGTGGGCATAGTCAATGTATCCTGACACCTCCTGCCCATGAGAATTTCTGTCACGAATAAAGATCACAGACTGGTGGCACAGAGAAAGAGAGAATTGAGTGAATGAATAAAAGTTATTTGCATTAATTACATATAATGATAAAAGCTACAGTTTTTGTGTGCTAGGAGGTTTACATTCATTATCTCATTTAATTCTCTGAAAAGTGTATAATGGCTACATAGCACCACTATCCTCATTTTATAAATGTAGGAGCTGAGAGCACTATGAGTTCTCAAAGCCTCCCCACGGATGTGCGGCTGGAGAGGGGGCACCCACACGTACACCCAGGATGGCTTCCCATGAGGCCCATGCTCTAACCACTGCACAGTGGACACACAGACCTGGATCCAAATGCTCACCCTGCTACCTACTTTGTGAGACTGTTAAGTTAGTTATCCTTTTTAAGATTCAGTTTCTTCTATTATAAAATGGGCATAACACCTACCTCTCAGGGTTACTTTGTGAATTAAATAGCACTATTTTTGTTAAGCACTTAATGCCTGGCACGTCATAGTAAACACTCAGTAAATATTATCACTTTACAATTTTTTTTGTATTTTATTTGTCTTTCCATATTTTTTCTTCCTTCTTGCCTTCGTTTCATTGATCACTGTTTCTCATTTTATTTTTTCTTTTAACATTTTAAAGGTCATATACACTGTTTCCTATTTGTTGATGGTGGTCCTAGATTTATACATGCACATTCATCAAATTCTAAAATTAATGAATACAGCTACTCTCATTCTAAAAAAATCCAAGGACACAACATTTTGATGTTGATTACTCCTTCCAAACATACATAGTTTTTTTAAAAATGTTATATTGTTCTTTTTTACTGATCGCATTAATATTATTTTATACAGTCAATATTTGTTTATATTTACCTATAGATTTACTATTTTCTTTATCATTCTCTTATCTCTGACCTTCTAACTTAAATATTTTCTTTTGCCAGAAGTATGTCCCCCAGAACTTCTTTGAGCAAGATCTACTGCTAGCCAACTCTTTCATTCCCTTGATCTGTAAATTTCTACTATTACTGTTGCTATTGTATTTATAGTATGTTAAGAGATTTATCAGTTCCTTAGGGTAAGGAAATGGAATAATCATATCAGAATTCCATTGCAAGGTGTGTATAATTATGTTTAGGTTGTGTACATGGTTTGATTCCTTTGTTCAGCAATCTCAGTTAAAACTTTGGATGTATTTAGAACTTAAAATTTAAACCATCTTTTCAGGTATTATATACAGGATGGGTCCAATTGACAAAGTCATGATTCTGGCATCTAGAACAGGCAGAAAAGGTTAAGGGAGCCCTTCAAAGATTAGGTTTATTCATCCTGTGATATATTTTAGTAAATGGAAGCTTATTGGAGCCTTCTTGTTTCGATAAGGAATTGGAAAATGTTATAAATAGTTGCAAGTTTCTCTTAAAATATTCCTTTTTCTTTTTTTAATAGAACAATGAGATACAGTTTACATAACATAAAGTTCACCTTAAAGTCTTAAGTGCTCAATTCAATGATTTTTAGTAAATTTGCAGAGCTGTGTAACACAAGCCAGTTTTAGAATATTTTCATCACCGCAAACAGATCTCTCGTGTGCATTTGAAGTCATCCCTGTTCCTACTCTCAGCCCCAGGCAATCACTAATCTATTTTCTGTCTCTCTATATTTGTCTTTTCTGGATTTTTCATATAAATGGAATCATACAATTTATGCATGCTGTTTTTCATTCTAATAACATTTTTTAATCACAGTTAATTTCCCAAAAGACAAGTGAAAACTATATATTTTTATATACTTAGGGCTCTTTAAATGATGATGTTATGTTCATAAAAGGCAAACTTCCAAAATGCTCATTGTCTGTAAATAAGATGCTTTAATCCTTTTTAGAACAAGTCAAAATATAACCAATGCAAGTATTTCAGTTGAAATAAAATATTCATTTGAAGTCACTAGTATTGGTCTGCTCATGAGTATTTGCAACCTAAGAACACTGGATTTTTTAGTAAGACACCCCCCCACACACACAATATTGATAACCATCAAGATACAAGGATTCCCGATACTGAAGTAGAGGCTCAGACACCAAGCAACGTGTGGAATCTGAGGTTTTACTGAGATGGTCTGTGACCTCAAGTGCGAGCCAATTTTAATTGAAAAGACTTATGGAATGCTTAGTTAGGTCTTATTACTTCTCATGTGTTGGGAAAAGATGAATTGAAGTACAATTTAGACCATTAATATATCATTTGGATCTTTGGCTGCTTGTCTTTTCCCAGAAGTGGATTAAAATACAAACTCGTAAACTTGTTATGAGTTGAATACATATGTTGCCTGATTTTTCTTGCCAAACACTAATGAGGAGACATAAACCTGATACACTGAAATGGGACTTTTTGTACAGTGAAGCCAAAATCACTTAAAAAAAAAAAAAGAGCACAGTAAGCAGTCCGTCACTGCATTAAAACTGAAATGGCCATTTCAGGGTATAAGAGCTGTTGAACAAGCTGTCTTGGGCCGCCCCTCTGAGACTGTCAGTGTGTTGCCTAATGAAGGCAAATGAAGAAAGAATTTTTATCTCCTAGAATTTTAAAACTCTGGAATGCTCTTATGAATCATTAGTTTTAGGAATCTTCTTATCGTTTCAGAAAAGCAACGATTTTGCAAACAGAGTCTAACTTCTGACAAGCTATTTTTTTCTAACATTTCAAAAAGTCTGTCATTTAAATTTTCTCCGAAATAGTTTATTTTCTGAAATATCCTATGCTGGCAATTATTTTTCAGTTCTATACCCTCTTACTCAATTGCAATTAGACACATTTCTTTTCACTATACACACAATTCTTAGATTTATGTTTAAGATAGTTCTTTGTCCTTCCTGTTAGAGGCTTACGCCCAGAACCAGCACACTGTTACTTCCACATCCTGTAGCCAAAGCAGATGACAGGCCAGCCCAGATTCAACAGGTGGGGAGAGTAACCTCTCTTGATGGGAGGAGCTGCAAAGTGTCATTGCAAAGGGGCAGAGATAAAGGACAAATGGAGAACAGAGGACATTTTTGCAACCTATAATTATTTACCATAAAGAAAGAGTTTTGTATGTAGCTGGTTTGCTCATATTGCAACACTTGGAGATTCAATTTCTGAGGAGAATCACTGACTTTATTTTTTCTCTTACAGTTTATAAAATACATCTATATTTGAAAAGGCATTTTTGTATTACCCATGAGGTTAAAATAATTTAGAAATACCTGGTCTTACTACTAGTATCCAAAATGTTCTGCAAATTTTAGCAAATGAAAATAATATTGTAAACTCTAAATATTAGAAATAAAAGAAAATCATATTTGTTTATAAGCTGACAATTTATTTAGAAAATCCAAGATGGCTAACTGAAAATTTTGTAAGCTCAGTAAGCTGATATCATATAAAATATTTATTAAAAAATCATAGCTTGGTTTTACAATAGCAAAAATGTATTGGCTATTGCAATGCAATCTTTATTTGCATTATGCTTTTTAAAAAACATAACATTCTTCTAAACATTTTTTATAAAAAACACTTTCTAAAATAATATAAAAGTCAACACAGAGGCTACATTGCTGGAGGGAAGTTATTATAAAATAAATGTATTTAAATCCTAAGCAAAATACCAATGGGGTATTTTTGATTATTTAAAATTTTACCTTGAAGAATAAATGATTAACACTATCTAAGATAATTTAGAAAAGGAGGAATAAACAGCAGAACATGCAGTATTACATATACAGTTACAATGATTAAAACTTACACTATCTGTATTGTGATAGATGAATACTGGAAAGTAATAACTTCAGAACCCGCCTCCTCCTCCACACACACAAATGTGTGTGCATATAGTATACATAGTTTTCTATAGAGTGATATTCTCTATTTTCTGCTATGAGTAACTACTCTTTTTCTAGCTACATGATCCCAAAATCTTGTCTTCACATACCACTCTCTAAACTCCAGCTCTTATTTTTCTAGTTCACATACTCTGGAAGACCCAATTAACAACCCTTTAAGATCTTTGGAGCTGCTAATCCACTAACCACCACATTTCACTGTTTATTGCCCTCCACATATTTATTTTACCCTTTATCCAGCTTAGATTCCAAGATGTAACAGCATCATTGTTTGCTTGCATACCCCTTCAGATTCCTCACACACATCTTTCTGTTTCATTCATTGGAAAAATTCCAACATTGTTGCAAACCAACTTTCTTTTTTATTCTGTTTTTGCATAGCAACAGCTGAATCTGGCTAGAGAAAAAGAAAACTATGATAACTGGTTCCACAAATATTAATGACCATAAACTCAACTGGACCCATAGCCCTTGCATAATAATTATCTATGATATGATGTTGTCTATGATATGATCTTCCTGTCTTCCACAGTCCCAAATGTTTTCATATCTTCTCTCTTCAGACTTTCAGCAATATATTTTTTATACTCAATGATTTTCTCTCTGAAAATACAAGCAATTGGATTGGTACCACATCATTTTCCTCCCAGCAAATCTATCTATGCATCTTCATGTAGATCTACTTTCTTCCTTTTATCCTACTGTAAGAGCTAGGATATCCTGGTGGCCTCTTTTGTGCACTGAGCCACACTTCCACTCTTGTATCATTTGATTTTTTACTTTCTGTAATATCATTATTATTGACATATAAACATGCTGTAGCATCTACTATTTGGAAAAGAAACAGCTAGTTACAGTCCCAGGTTTTGGCTTCTCTTTACAGTTCTTGTGGTCTTTTTAGCCATTACAGTCTTTTTCCTGGAGTACTCAGCTAAATACCTTTGTCTCTCACATCTACCATTTCATCTTGTCAAATCCAATGGTCAATACTTATTTTTTATTTTACTTGAACTCCCTGCAGCATTCAACAAAATTGTTCACTTTTCTCTTTCCTGAAATATATTTTTTTCCCAATCTGGTTTTAGTGAAATCTCATATTCCCAAGATTTCCTTCGGCTTCACCTGTCTTTCCTTTACTGATTCCTTCTTTTCTTTCTGATCTCTAAGTTTGGAGTTCTCCAAGGCTCAATTCTCACTTTTCCTCTGTCTACATTCACCTACCAGTTGATCTTACCCAGTTCCAGAGCTTTAAGTATCAGTTCTTATTCTTTCACGAACTCCAGGCTCATGGATAATTATTCTCAAAATCTTTATCTCCAGCCTTGAAGTCTTCCCTGAATTTCACCATTGTATGTATTCCTGTCTACTACATAACTGTAATTGGATGTAATACAGGCATTTTGGTGTGCAAAACCAATCATTCTATAAATTCACTTTTACCTATACTTCCTACAAAAGCAAATAGCTTCACCATCAAAATATAGGAGCCATTGTATTAACTTTGATTTCTCTTTTACTTCCCATATTTAATCAGTCACCAAGTTCCCCTGATTTTATGTTTAAGATATATCTCAAACCAGGCCTTTCTTTTCTATGACCACTGCCAACATTGCAACCTCATTATTTCGCAAATACCTGCTTTCCTTGACACCATTTATCCTTCACTCCAGCTATCTTCAAAAATCCCCCAGGATTTCCTCTCTAAAACAAAAATATGAATATGTTTCTCTTTGTTTTCTTACCTATAACTTGGAGTCTGAAGCACAAATGCTCTAGTATTGTAGATTGACCATAATATGATGCCAAACTACCATTCCAGGAACCCTCATCTTCCTACATAATTCATTTCATGAAAGATATTCATAGTTAATTTCATATTTATTATTTATTTGTACTCACTAATGCATTCATGTGTTCTCTAAGCTTCAAATACTACCACAAAGCTTACCGAAGAATATAGTTCATCTTCTCAATTCCTCCCTAATCCTGATACCTGTTTCTCACAACCTCATTCAACTCTTTGAGCTGTTTGCAAGTAATACATTAATACTGATATTTCTTTTTTGTACTTTTTCCTGCTTCCTAATGTAGAAGACTATTTATCTCTTTTATCTGTCTCTCTTTTCCTCTTAAACCATTCACTTTTCCTCCTCCTGTATCCCCAATAGAGCAATATCATAATTTTAGTTTAAGTGATTATGCAGTGTTTACAATTTTAGTACCATTTAAACATTAGCTACAGCTGGGCCATAGAATCAGAGAGGCCAAAGTATTTATTCCCTCAGCTATGATTATATTTTTCTTTCTTCAGTAACTTTTTATTTTCAGGAAGTTAATTGCCTTGGCTCCCTCCCCCTCCTCTCTCCCCAGCTAGTTTTCTGTGTACCTATTGCTAATCCACTCCAAAATTTCCAAAACCATACCATACATATTCTCAATGCATTCATAATCTGTCAGTTTTTCTTTCTTATGGACACATACCTTTAAGAGTTCACTGTCTTCTTTTACCTGTACTCTATTCTTTGTAAGCTTCTGCTAGAATTAATCAACATTTTGGGGAATTCTTCTCACAATTATCTTGAGAATGTCTTGTTTCTCCTATGAATTCCCACAACAGTTTTAAAGTATTTCTATTTTTCACCTACTAGTTTATTTTGTAGTTTTTGAAATCCTTGCAGGCTGGAGACCATTTCTTTTTCTAAATTGGTCTGCTTAGTACCTCTTCTAGTTCCTAGCTTATGACAGGTGTGTAATCAACATGGTTTTGGAATTGAGGTGATTATACAAAGTTCAACAATATAATCTGCCAGGGTGCTATTTATTTAATCATGCTTCACCAAAAGGGTCACGATGCAATAGAATAATAGCAGTGCTAAAAGCTATTTAGCTTTTATTTGAATGGGTGTTCATTATGTGCCAAAATTCTCTCTTGTTTAATCCTAACAGAAGTTCCATAATGTAGGTACCGCTATTAGTCCCAATTTATTGATAAGAAAGCTGAAGCAGGAGAGGGTGCTGGGGCCTATTCTCATATAGTTAATGCATCAGTCAGAATTCCAACAGAAAACAATGGCAACATTTGTTTATACACAGAGAGCAATGGATCGTGTGCAGGGTTACTACAAGAGATTCTGCATAAAGCCAGAGCTAGTAATAGTGTGACTATACCTTCACTGACACCAGCCTCTCCTTCACCCCCCAAAGTGGGGGAGTTTATCAGAACCTAAAAAAAGAAGAGAGATGTATAGATTGAGAGCTTCCTGGAGAAGAGCAGAGGCTTGATGTCAAGGGACATAAAAAGCTGTGGAAAACCTGGCAAAAGGTAGGCCAAGGGAATAAGCTTCCTGTTGGAGCCTCATAGTGACTAAGTCTAACTGGGACCAGAACCCTGATACCATATGTAATCCCATAAAAGCAGACTTCTAGGGTAGAAAGTAAGGCAGAGAAGAATGGAAGAGGATCTGGAGCAGCAAAACAAAGATACTAGGAATGGTTAGTTATAATGCTGGGATTTGTACCCAAACATCTGGCTATGAAGCCTATGCTATGCTTGTCGGGTGGCAGGTAGGAAGGGAGGTTCTGTTTTAAGTTCAGATTCCAAAAACAAATTGATTCTTATGAAAAACATTTTTATTTCTTTTCACCATCAACATTGATAGGACATTCATAATGCAGGGAGAATATAATTGCTTAGGAGAATAAGAGATTATCTTGGAACCTAACAGAAAAATGATTGCAAGATTGTGTAGGCATTATGAGCAGGTGGACAGGCACATGTATTTGAACAATGTTTTGGTCTGGATCAAAGGGCTTCAGGCTATAAGCTAAGATTAAAAAATCAGAAATAAGGCTGAAAGAATGTGGTCATCACAGTGGGATAACAGTGCCCTGAGACATACAACAGAGGATATTTCCAAGCTAGAATAGAGTTTCATCAATCAACGAAACTAATTGTAGTTTAAAATCACTTCCGTAGTAAGGAGAAACTGTAAATTGATATCAGAACCCACTATATAGATAGATATAAATTCAATGAGTATGAATATATAGTAAATTATTTATTGTTTTTATTATAGATTGGATTCTGTCAACCTCAAAAAATCTTTTCACTCAGAAAAAATTCTGAGTTAAAAACTCATCTATATCTTTTAATAAAGGCTTCTGAATATAGTAAACCATACTGTGCTTTAGAGGAGCTCATTCAAATATACTTAATCAAAGCTCAGTGTGTACCAGTGCTGTCCTAGGTCCTGGAGATTCAATATTGAACAAAATAAGACCCTGACATCACGGAGTTCATAGTCTAATGAAGAAGACAGCAACTTCTTCCGGAAATCTGGAACGAATTTTGTTTCCTTTACTATCTGGGTATTTTCTCTTATCTTTTGAAACTCCTCTTGGAGGATTCTGTGGACCAATCCTTTCTCCCCCATGCAGAGTTCCCATAGAACCCTTTTCTTAGTTCTCTATAAACTGTCACACAGTATCTTGACTACTTTGTTGCCCTGTTAGACTGTGAGCTTCCTGTGATCAGGGATGCTATCATTATCTTGGTTCTTCCACATTCAAGTCCCATTCCCAGCATGAAGAAGACACACAGAAATGTTTGTTGATTAAATGCATAAATGAACAAAAGAAAAAGATGAATAAATATGTCTTTCTTCTCACCTCTCACATGTTTATTTATCTCAAAATGGACAGGAGCCATCTGCACACTTGATGGTGAGAATAAGAGTCACAATTTATTGATAAGTCTCTATGTAATAGGGACTTTACTTGCATTTCTTTTAAGTAAGAAAAGCATTTCTATTTCATTTTTATTAGTCACATAAGAAAAACTTAAAATTTTCCCCCTAGATCCTCAGCTAGTTAGTGGCTAAGTTGGAACTTAATGTTTACTAATTCCAGTCTTTGCCCCCTGCAGTACACCATCTTCATTCCAGCAAGCATGGAAGAATGCTTCAAATTAGTTGTGATTTGTTGCTATGACAACAAGCATCTCTAGGAAGATGTCCTGAGGCTTATGTATAAATAAGGAACATAGTGGGGTTACGAAAACTCCACGGCTGTGCTTCCCCTTTTATACAAGATTGTGTGTGATCTAAAGGAATGACTCAAATTCTTATTTTATCTTCCCTGCTTAACTACTGAGGGCAGGTGGAGAAGAGTCTTCAACTTGGTTTCAGAGTGACTTTTTCCCCCTAACCTATAGATAAAATATTAAATGTCTCACTTTAGTTGTTGGAATATACTTTTAAAATCCTGTAATCTAATTAGGGTGAAAATCAAAAGAAGTAACTATTTTCCCATGGCCTTCAATAGGCCTTTAAAATGTTTAGGTTTAGGAAAAAGACCTTTAAAATGATATCAACATATCTGAATTTACAAATAACATGTGGTTGCTTAGGAATGGGGGAGGTGCAATGGGAGAAATTTGATGTTCTTGAGAGATATCAGTGTATTACTTGTTTATTCAAGTTAATCCACATTTTAAAAGAGAACTCTCAAATTAAAAATGATGGGACATGCTAAATTCATCTTTGTCACAGCTTGTCAATATTTATATGAACACAAAGCAGTATGTTTATTTCAATATTAATTACCACAAAGTATTGAACAAATAATGATTTACCTAAAAATATCATTCAGAATTCATATACATCATGGCTACTTTACAACAAAATACAATTGTAAGTTTTATGAATAAAGATGGACAATCAAAATTGACATATATTTATTATATATGTACAAAACATAATGCATTTAAAATATATTTTTAACTAACTGCTGTCAATACCTATTGGATGTATAAAACTGGAGGACAGAGACTTAATCCTGTTAATTAGGAATATCTGTTTGAACAGTGTATGACATATACAAGGCCCTTAAATATTTGATGTATGAATAAATGAATGGCTTATTGAGTTAAGGAAAATAAGCACGATAGAAATCCATGTTGATTACTATATTTTCTTGCTTAAGTTGTTGGGGGGTATAATAAGGGGCACAAAAAATGTGAACAAGAGTGAAAAAGAATAAATGTGGTTATGAGAAAAGGCACATTAATGCACAAATAAAGAATGTAAAGAAAAAACAAGTGTACTTTGGAATTGTTTAAAGGGCACAGGGAAGACTCAAAAGATATAGAGAGGTCTTGTGTTTTCTGGACCAGGTATCTCCAAGTGATATTTGCCTGGAAGTGAGTCCCTTCTAGTGGAAAATCTAGGGTCTACCAAATGGCTTTGTAAGTGTCCCACCTCTCCTTCCCCAACCCAAAAAGAGAGGTGATGATGCCCTACTCAGAAGTCAGTCAGCAAATGGACAAAGCAAGACCATGCAGTCTTATCTGAAAGGTGAAACATAGAATGCCTACATGGAGAGTCAGAGGGCTTATGTGAAAGATAACTGATATAAAGGGAACAAAGTCCTACTAAACACTGTTGTTCAGTGTTGAATAAATTTCACAAACATGGAAAGAGCAGTAGGTTAACACCAGCCTACTATTAAAAGATTTCAGGCCACTCATTCATTCTCACATTTAATGAATATTTATTGTGAGTCCATGAACAAGTCGCTGTTCTAGACACTGATGATAAATGGTGAATAAGGTAAGATTCCTGCTTTCAACAGATTGCTTTCAGTGGAAAAGGAAGAATCATAAATATGTAAACAAATTGTTGCAGGTAAAGACATTGTGCTGTGCGAACAATAAAATTGATATGAATTGGAAAGGGCCCAGCTACTTTAGATAGAGAGGTTGAATCAGGTCTCTCTGAGAAACATTCCAGGCAGAGGGAATAGCAAGTGCAATGGCTCTCATTCAGGAATTGGCATGGCTTGTCCAAGAAATGGAAAGAAGATCGATGTGGCTGGATCATTGTGAGAACACTGAAGTGGGTGGGGAAGAGAAGATATGAGATTAATTTGGGATCACGTAGGAGCCAATTCTATAGCCAAGGGGGCTCTAAGTATGATTTCCAATTTTTAAGTGCAATAGGAAGTTACTAAATAGTTTTATGCAACAGAGTACCATGGTCAGAGTTTTAACTTAAAGGCATTATTAGAGAATTTGAAAAGTCTCCTGGAGAAGACAGTGTGGGGCTTGAGCAGAGGGTGCTATGCTAAGAATGGAGATTAGAATAGAAGAGATGATTGAGCCATATAAATCAGATGAAAACTTTGCCCTAACCCTTCAGGACTTGAGGACTCCTACAACCTGTATGAGCACAATAGACTTAAGTTCTATTTATTCATGGTTTAGGCAGTATGTTGGCATTTAACCTACATTATGGTTAAAGGAATGGTAATAAGAGTGGATTTAGCAAGAATACCCCAGACTGTCAAATCTTATCCACTACCTGCTCCTGCAAATCTTTGTTGGCAATACCTGGTGTCATAGTCTAAGGTCTTAGGCTGAACCATATGAAGGTACAACTTGCTTGTGTGCCCAAGGTAACCTTCGGTCAAAGATTATATGTAGCTGGCTGAAAGGCCTCCTCTTCTCACATCCCATTTAAGCTCATACCCAAGCTTTGGCTATTGTTATTAAAAATCTAATATCTATTGAGTGATCAAACTGGGTCATGTACTTTGTGCTAAACGCTTTACATGCATTACTTCATCTACACTGACAATGAACTCACAAGCACAATTACACCACTATTTTACTGATCATAAAACTGTGACTTAAGAGAAGTAATTTTCCAAAGTTATAGCTATGTGACAGAGCTGTAATTAGAAGCCAAATTTGCCTGATTCCTGAACCCACTTTCTGCCCTGTTACCCTCTACTGCCAATCCACCATCCTGATAATGAGGCAAGGCCAGAGGTATCAGCCAGTGAAATGGAAAAGGAAAGAAGGGCCAACTCTTCCCCAGTATCTAGGATAGAACTGGTAAATAACTTGGCCAAGTTCATGCATGTAGTAGGTGGTGGAGCCAAGGTTAGAATTCAGTAAATCACCCATGGACATTGTCTGACAACACGTTTCAGCCTCTTGTCACCTGTAAGCTATTTGTTGTTTCTGTCTAGAGTAAGATCCAGCGAAGTCCTCATGCTCTCCCGCCCCCAGCAGTCATGTTGTGCTCATACCACCTTCAAGAAGAAGTGATGAGTCAGATCCCAGGATACGGGTCTAGCGGAAGTGCCAGGGGCATGCATTTTCTTTCCTTGCTCACAGGAAAGAGAGGCTGGGGTGAATAGATTAGGCTAGTTTCTTCCTGGCTTTAGAAAGGAATTTTGGCTTGTTTTCTTGCCAAGACATTCTTATTAGACTGGTAAACAAAGATTTAGAAGACGGTTGGGTGAAAAGGAAATAAGAAGGACGTTCAATCTACTTCAAATGTCTTAGGTTACTTAGGACAAAATGTAGTACTGACCAAAAGCATTCTTCGTGTGGTTAAGCTGAGCTCATTATAGGTCTACTTTGGGATTTGGGACAAAAGCCTCATTTAAAAGAGGGAGCCATTTGCCCTGGCTATTTTCTTAGGGTGTTATTGGGAAGGTTGTTGTCACACATATTTAAGTTACCAAAGGATCAAATATAACTTTTTGGACTGAGATCAAAATATAGTCATAATACTACCTTAGATATAACTTACATTACCTAGTATGAATTTTATAATTTTTCAATTACTTACTTGGTTTCTCAAAATCTTATTACAGAACCCTATTGTGACAGCCTGTGTAGACTTGTCTACTTATCTGGGCTGCACAGTACAGTCAGTGATTGTGTTGGAATATCAGACTGGGGGGTTGCAAAATGATATTTGCATAGGGACCTGTGTATGTTCACTTTGAGCACAAGGAATTTTCAAGAATAGTCTCTAGTGGTTGTTATTTCCTCTTAGATACAAGGAATTTGTGACCTTTATAGCCAGTGATACCACAAAATTGAGGCTAACTGAACAGCTAGGCTTCAATTAAGATGTTTACCTAAGCTAAAGATGATGCATTGATTCCTACGCCATGTGCAAGAGTGAAATGAGCACTGGTCAGCAGCTCAATTATTTAACATATATTTATAAAGTGTTTATTGTTACTGAGTGCTAGGCATATGGGTGAATAAGATACTATCCTTGCCCCTCAGTGTTCCTACATTTGAATGTATAATTACATACTTATCCTTGGAAACATCCAGTTGTCATGAGTAGCACTTTGGTATGGTGGGAAGAGCCCGAACTGTGCAGGAGTGAAAACATCAGAGTCTACTCCCAGTTCTGCCACCAGCCAGCTACATGACCCAAGGGAAACAACTTACGCTTTTCCTGACTCAATTTCCTCATCTGTAAAAGGAAGGTGGCAGGATTGATTAGACATCTGAATCTAAGAGGAAAACACATTTTTGGGGCCTATTTTAGTTTGTTTTTCAAACTTCTGGAGTAACATGTGTGCTTAATAAATATTAAATAAAAATAAGATCATCTTAATCTTCTTCTTCCTTTGCTCATAAGTACAGAGGATCTTTAAAGAACTCAAAACTCTTATGTATCATGGTAGGGGGAAAAAATCAAAACAAACTCTGAGAGTAAGCATTAGATAAAAAGAACTTCCCTTAATCCTAAATCTCTGAAATCCAAAACAAGCAGGATGTGGTGTAAGGGTAATGTGCAAATACAAAATTGTGTTTTCAAGATTAAAAAAATAATAAATATGTGTTTATCTTTGCTATCTGCCTATCTGAAATACTTTTGTTCTTAACCATGATAATTATGCCAAAGTAACCTAGTAGCATTTACCTTTAAGACAAAACACCAACTTGTCTATTTATATTGATGTTAATTAAATATTAAGTCATCCAAGACCTTTCTGCCTGTAAGATTAGTTAAGGCATTTTTAAGCCCATAAAATGCTAAGCATTTTTGACAAAGACAGAGAGGTAGTTAATGCTATACCTTATTAATTAGTAAAGATTAGAACATACCATATACCACTTAGTTCAAGTTATATATTTTGATTACGAGAAACATTAATTTGAATTTGATCAATTTGTAGATCACTCAAATCTGAGCCATCAAATTTATGAGCTTTTCATAAAATATACTTCTTATGAAGATATGGTACATATATACAATGGAATACTATTCAGCCATAAGAAAGAAACAAATCCTACCATTTGCAACAACATGGAAGGAGCTGGAAGATATTATGCTCAGTGAAATAAGCCAGGCAGAGAAAGACAAATGCCAAATGATTTCCCTCATTTGTGGAGTATAACAATGAAGGAAAGCTGAAGGAACAAAATGGCAGCAGACTCAGAGACTCCAAGAATGACTAGTGGTTACCAAAGGGGCGGGGTGTGGGAGGGAGGGTGGGGAGGGAGAGAGAAGAGGCCTGAGGGGTATTATGTTTAGTACACATGGTGTGGGGGATCAAGGGGAGAACAGTGTATCACAGAGAAGGGACATAGTGGATCTCTGGCAACTTGCTGCACTGATAGACAGTGACTGCATTGGGGCATGGGTGGGGACTTGTAAATGTGGTTAAATGTAGTAATCACATTGTTTTTTCATGTGAAACCTTCATAAGAGTGTATATCAATCATACCTTAATAAAAAAATTTAAAAGATATATATATACTTCTTATGAACATCAACAAAGTAAATTGATTAATAGACAAACATTTTCAATTTTCCTGAGTTAAACACCTAAAGACAATAAACATTTGGAATAGAGTTTTTACAAAAATTATCTCATTTACTACTCACAAGAATCCTCCAAGAGAGTTTCATCATCTGTACAGTGGGGATATGGGTAATAGTTCAGATATAATAGGCCTCAGATTGGGCTTGGTTGTTCCTTGCTGGGACCTTGATCATTTCTTGGATGTTTCCCCGAAACTTGAAGGTATCAGGAACAAAAAAAGCAAATGAGCTGCATTGTGCAACTCTGCAAAGCAGAGCAGGGCATATGCTTCCCTCTTCAGGTGACAATGGATTTTTAAAACGAGAATTTCAGAATGTCTTTAAAAAATCCTTTGTCCCCTTGGGGATTCTTATTTGAGAATGTGATTTTAAGATTACCATGAATAAGAATTTTTTTATATAAGGAATTAACCTTTTCAAAGTGAATTATCTTCCATTTCTTTATTTAACCTACAGTAAATAGCCCAGGGGTATATATAGGAAAGAAATTGTCAGAGTGGCTATTTTACAGATGAGGAAATATAGCAATAGCCAAGATTACCTGGCTTGCCTAAAGTGTGTTGACTAGTAAAGACCTGGACAATGGGAAACAGATCTGGTTTTTTCAATCCCTTAAAATTTCCATTAGAGCACACAGCCTTTTTATTCTCATGCTGGACTGTAAATTCACCAGTACAAGAGACAATATTTCCTTTCCTGTGTATGATGCAAGAAAAAATGTGTTAAACATTTTTGAGGACATTCTTTGCTGTTCTAAACAATGAACTGTTATTTCTCAGCAAATGCTTACTGGGGGTGCTCACAGTGATGATGAGGAAGAGGATGTTATACTGTTGACCAATCAATAAATGTACCCCAATTACCTACAGTGGGTAGAACAACATGATAAGCACAAAAGGAATATGAAGAAACATAGTTATATAATTTGTCACCATGTACTTCACAATTCATTTGGAAGGAAATATTTACCCTTATAAAAAGCAATGAATATCTTTCAATGTCGACAAATAGTAACTGCATTAGTTGGGGTGAGGATTTAATAATGTGGGTAACTGTTGAACCACTGTGTTGTATACTTGAAACCAATATAATATTGTATATGAACTATACTTCAATAAAAAAATACTTTTAAAGCAATGAATAATTCAAGGCAACTTATATGCACCAAATGAACAACATATCAAACAAGCAGTTTAAGTCTTTGGAAGAAGAACCCTATCACTGTGAGATGGGATGGTCAGGATAGGCTCATGGGAAGAGATGAATTTAATGGGTTTTGATGAATTTGTGGATTTGAGACAGAGAGAAGTGTCCACACACATAGAAAGGAAGGGAATCTGCCATTTGTGACAACATGGATGGACCTTGACAGTATTATACTAAATGAAGTAAGTCAGACAGAGAAAGACAAATACTGTCTGATCTTACTTACATGTGGAATCTAAAAAATCCAAACCCACAGAAACAGAGAACAGACTGGTAGTCATCACTGGCAGAGGGTTGAGAGTAAGCAAAATGGGTAAAGGTGGGCAAAAAATACAAACCTCCAGCTGTAAGTAAAGAAGTTCTGGGTATGCAATGGTGACTACAGTTTTAAATAATTATTATATATTTCTAATTTAAGAAAACAATAATTCCAACATAAAAACTACTCTAACAATAATTCTCAAAATAATTAAGTCTAGAAATATATTTTAGCAGCATTATACAAAGATAAAATAGTTGGTTGGCTAATGCTTCAAATAAAAATTCTTTTAAAGTGAGTGACTTTAGAGAATAAAGAAAAAAATCAAAAAGGCTATTTTTCTTCTCTAAAAGTAATATGAAATAATAAAACCTCCTACATCATCAAAATTAGGTTGTCAAACTAGAAAAGTTGTAGAAAGTATGGTGGGCAAATAATGGTTCTCCAAGGAAGTCCATGTCTTAATCTCTGAAACTGTGAATATGTCACCTTACATAGCAAAGTAACTTTGAATTTGTGATTAAGGATCTAGAGACGGAGAGAGATCCTACTGAAGGAGCGTCAGATAGATGCAACATTGCTGCTCTAACTATAAAGGAAGGAACCATGAGCCAAGCAATGTAGGCAACCTCTAGAAGCTATAAAAGGCAAGAAAACAGGTTCCCTTCATAAGTCTGCAGAAAGTAACTTATCCCTGCTGATGGTTTCATTTTAGCCTCAGACGCATGTCAGATTTCTGACTTACAGGACTGTAAGATAATAAATTGTGTTGTTTCAATCTTCTAACTTAGTGATAATTTGTTATAAGCAGCATGGAAAATGATACAGCAAGAAAGTTAGATTACTTTTATATTAGAAGTGGTTATTCAAGTATTAGTTACACTGAGGCATTAATTAGAAGAATCAAATGCTGTAATTAATTATACATAGGTTTAGTGCAGAAGTGCAAAGCCAAGTAAAGAACTGCAATAGTTAATGAAGTAAGTGAACAGGCCCAGTCACTGGGATAAAAACATCTTCCAATGCTGAACATCTAAGTGTATCTAAAACTGAAAAGTAAAACGAGACAAATGAGCAAGTTATCTCATGCAGCAATATGAGGATCTCACACAAAGGACTTTTTACCCTAAAGTTCCTAAAAAGGGTTTTCTGAAAAGATTTGAGTCTTAATTAAGACACTGAAGGATGGGGGATATTTTGTTTGAAAATAAATTAAAGCTGGTACATTTGTTTCCTATAACTGCTGTGAAAAGTACCACAGACTTGGGTGGTTTAAAGCAACAGGTTATTCTGCAGTTCTGGCAGCTGAAAGTCCCAAATCACGGGGTTGGCAGGTCTGTGTTTCCTCCGGAGCCTCTAGTGGAGGAATCCATTCCTTGCTTCTTCCAGCTTCTTGTGGCTGCATTCCTTAGCTTGTGGCTGCAGCACTCCACATCTGTCTCCATGTTCACATGGCTTCTTTGTGTGTCTAATCTCCCTCTAACATTCCTGATGAGACTGAGTGTCCACTTGGATAATGCAGGACAATCTTTCTGAGACCCCAATATAATGATATCTATAAAACTTCATAATATAAGGTAACATGCATAGGTTCCAAGGATTAGGATTTTTGGAGGCCACCATTTAGCCTACTACAGTTGATTTCTGGAGTGCTGGCAATAATTTTTTTTTTATCTGGGTACAACTGTATTTAGTTTATAAAACATGTCTGACTCCAGACCTACTAAAACAGAAGACACATTTTAATAAGATCTCCAGGTGATTTATATGCACATGAAAGTTTGAGAAGGGCTGCTCAAGAGCTATTTGAAGGTAACATTGACATAATTTGATGAGTGATTGGATGGGGTGACTGGCAGTGAAGGAAAGTAAGGATTAAGTGGAAAGGTAGCGTGTGAGACATTATCAAAATGTTTGTAACTTAAAGAAATAAAGTTGTAATCTAAAGAACAAAGTTTTTCAGTTTTAATGAACAAATTTCCAGAATGAAAGAAGAATGGCAGAGATATTTGCAGTCTGTTTGCCACTGAATTCTCCAAGATTGTTCTCTGAAAGTAGATGTCCATTGTTCAGAGGTGTGAGACTGTCCTTCATCCAAGTACTGAGGATGAACTCCAGAATCATCCAAAATGTCCCAGCAAAATCGCCTCCTGCTGTACATGAAATTTGATAAGAACTGCTCTGTAAATATTACTAACCCAGGTTAGTAATAATTTGTTAGTCCAGTATAATGGGCATGAAACTGTTGCAGCTCTGTTCTGAATGTAGTGTCCCTTCCTCTGTCCTAGCAAGCCTAAATAGACACTAGTCCATGGAATTGTTTGGCAGAAAAGTGGAACAATCAGACTGGAAACTCTTAGTGAAAATTCTTTTAGTCATGAAACTCAGAACTTTCAAAACACTTAGGCCTCACATGAAGTATTAGCCATTGTAGCATTGATAACAGCATAATGATCCTAGCAACCATCAAGGGTATATTTAGTGACAGGCATTCTCTCCTAAAGAGGTTTATGGTCTCAGGTAATCTGCACAACGACCCAAGAAGTAGGAAGGTACCTGAAGACGAGAAGACCATGGTCTTCTCTGCACACCTGACCCATGGTCGCTTCCACATTGTCCAGTGCTTCTAATCACAGGCACGTCTTAGAAAGCCTTGCTAGCTCACCCATTCTGTAAATATTTATTAAGTGCTAGATGATGTGAATAAATTGGGAATACACACCAACTTTAAGGGAAAGCAAAGACAAAACAAAAACAAAAGCCAAAAATTGAGCACTCTGCTCTTACAGATGTGGATACAAGTAGCAAACAGAAACTCATGAAGATTAAAGGAGCTTTACTTATTTCTCTCTCCCTGTGAATCTAACCTGCAAATTTATCCATTTACTCTGTAATATGCCACTGATTTGGGTTATTCTCTGCCAGCTTCCACTTTTTACTCTTTTCTGGGCCAAAAATTAATTCCTGGATTTCTCTCAGGAGGAGGAAATGGAATTGTCTTGTGTATCATTGTAGGAGTAATGTCAGTGCCAAGGAGACCAAATACTATTTCATCTCTACAAAGGAAGTTTTTTCCCTCCATAGAATACGCATACTCTAGGATGCAGTTTTCCATGCAAGGCAGGTACCACACACAGTTTGCTTGCATTTGAAATTCATAAAATTATCTCCAATAATCAAGCAGTTCTATATATCGCAGGAGAATCAGAATGGATGTATGAAATATTGAGAAAAATCCCAAACATACTTTTAACCAATAATGTCATGTATTTCTTTAAACTTATCAGAGCTTCCAAGAGATAATAAATTCATCAAATGTATGTTTTGACTCTTCTCCTTCCCCTCCTGATTTTCTAAAAGTACCTGCCTCATCATTGTGTGGCACACAGTAGGTCCAGGACATATTTCTCTTGGACCTCACAGAACTGTTGATAACAAGTAACAACAGCTAGCTGGAGAGGGCAAGATGAGTATTAAGGAGGGCATTCTGGGTTTTTGTTCCAAAATAAGCAAGTGTTGATTTTAACTATTAATATTCAATATATTTTAGGTCCAAAAACATCAACATGTCTTCACTACAGTACTCTGAAATTAAATTGATAGTACTTTATAAACTAGGTTTCTGGACTTGTAATTATTCTTTTTATTATCTAAAATATTTGACCCACTTCTGGTTACTATGTTCAGTAAATATTGCAAAACGTGTTTTGCATAATCACATGCTGAGTATAACATGTTAAATTGAGTAAAATATTGTTAAAGTATATGGTCAAGAAAATATGATTGCTATAAATTCGCAAAAGTTGAAATGTAACACTCTCCGCTATTTGTCAATATTTCTCATTTAGACCCTTTTATTTAGAAGACTCTTGATATAAAATATTTAAAAAACAAAACAAGTCAAATGTAACAGGAAAACACCACATTTTCTTTTTAAGAATTAGAATTTTTATAAACTGGATATATCTAAATGGTAACAATTATTTCAAATTTCTTGAAACATTTGAGACATACTATCTTCTTGTCCGATGTAAAGTGGCATTTTTACATCAGAATCTGATAAGAATGTTTTCTTAATCATCACAACAGGTATTTCTGTAATGGAAAACATTCTTGGAGTGGGATCTCAACTTCTGTGATAACAAACCCTATTGCTCTGGAAATGAATTAAAAATCATCTACATAACACTTACTTAAACAGTCAAGATTAAAATAAATAACATTAAATCTTTACATTTTATATTAAGCCAAATAATGGAAAAACCAGAACTTTATATATACTTTAAAACTTAATATTTTTGAAAATCATATACATGTTTTTGTGACCAGCAGTCACAGTCCTTTTCACATTATTTTCTGTTAGAAATTATTGATAATGTTATCTCTGGCGGATACATGTCTTGCTTTTGTTTTATTTACCAATCCACTCTTAAACTATTTTAGTCAACAAATTTGCATTTACCATTTCAAGTAATGCACATGTTTTCCAAAGCAATGTAATAGGAAATAGTAAAATGACTTACTTCAGAATTTAAACATTCCCTAGGGGTATATTTATTGCCTCTGAGAATGGGCACCAGGTTGCACATGATGGATCACAACATGAATGGTGCTGAGCCCTGGAGTTTTGCAGTGCACATCCTGCATAGCTCTACATGACAGCCCTAACTAAAGGGCACTGGGGACAGCTCCAGGGGAGACTTAAAGTCAGTGCGCGTTAATCAACAAATACTTTGCAGTATCAAAGGAGTAAAAATCCATTTATACTGTGTTCATTGTTCTGACACAGTAAAACAAATCTGACGCGTCTTTTCTGTGGAAGCCTTATTTAGAAAGAGCTTCTGTAACCTTGCCATGGCCTAGATTTATTACGAATGGGTGTAGTGTAGTTTTGACAGGCAAAATTGTTTAGAAGGCCATTAATGAGTATCAGTTCCTGCCGATTCAAGAATTTGCGTTCTCTTTCACACAATAGTGACTGATTCTAGAATGACGAGAAGTATTACGTTTTTAAATGCTTAATAAGAAGGAACAAAATTATAGATGCTAAAATGGTATGTCCTCAGTGGACACCATCAGTGTTACACATTTGGAAGACTAATGGCATAGCTTTTATTATTAAAATATCTAATATGAATGCAGATAAATACCATATACTAAAAGTTTCTAAATGTATCATATTTAACGAGTGGGAAGTCAGTGAAAATGCAGTTTCTAAGCCACCCTTTTGATGAGTTAGATCTAGAAGCATGGGGCGGGGCCTGGAGTGTGCATCCGCAGGAGCCCTCGGGATTCCTAACGCCTGCAACCTTGCTCTCCTGGTTTGAAAAACCACTTCCATGAACTGTATATAATAACGACATCTCTGATAAGTTTAAGAAAAACACAGATACCTCTCCATATATTTATTACATGGGTTGAAGTCCAGACATGCCTAGATTTTTTAAATCATACAGGTGATTCAGATTTGTGGCTAGGCTGAGAAACACTGGTAAATAGAACTATCTTCCATTTGCTGCTTATTATTAAAAGCTTTTAACGGTTTACCTATTTAGCTTAAGAAAACAGCAAAACTTCTTTTGATATTTAGATCATGAAACTAATTAGACGTAACATCCATTTCCTTTAAAATGTCTTAAAAATATTTTTGTTGTCTTTATCCTCTTCCCCAACACATCCTCTCCCATTTTTCTTTACTAGATGGCCATACCATCTACCCGGATGAAGAGAGATTGTCTAGGTTGTGGTTATGAGCATGAATTCGGGAGTGAATAGTCCTTGACTGCAGCCCCACTTCTGCTGTTTCCTATCCGTGCGACACTGGACATGCTCCCCAGCATTTCTAAAATAGCAAATACCTGGTCAAGTATTGTGAGAATTAAATGAGAGGACTTGTGCAAA
Organism: Manis javanica; assembly: GCF_040802235.1. Taxonomy (NCBI): domain Eukaryota; kingdom Metazoa; phylum Chordata; class Mammalia; order Pholidota; family Manidae; genus Manis; species Manis javanica. The sequence goes on from NC_133160.1 coordinate 108,487,964, forward strand.
CACGCTTAATGCAATCCCTGGGCCATGAACAGCCTTTTTTAAAAGTCATCTGTTAGTATCACTCTTAACTCCTTCCTTTTCTCATAGGTGTCCCCATTTTCTGACTTTTCAAATTGTTAATTAGCTCGAGTATTGTCCACTCGTATACACCCTGTTGCCACTACCCTGCTCCAGCCAGTATCACCTCTTGCTTGGATTATGACATTTAGCTGAGTTCCTTGTTCTCAGTCTTGCTCCTTCCAGTGGCAGTCAGAGACATTTAACATGCCAATGTCCCACTCAGTTCTTCTGAGGGCTAACTTCTGCCCTTGACATTAAATCTGAACTTCCTAACATGACTTACAAGATCCTCCTCATTCTATTTCCTACCCAAACCTACAGTCTTGTCTCTTGCTACACTTTTGCTCCACTCTTAAATTTCCAACCTTACTGAGCAGTTGTCATTCCAGGAATGTGCTAGACTCTCTTTTGCTTCTGGGTCTATGTACCTCTATTCCATCTACCTAAACACATATGCATCTCTATTCATCTTCTTTACCTTCCTTTAGAAGATTATCCTTCTCTTCAACTGGGCTAGACCACCCCTCTCTGGGCTTTTCCCCTTCAAAATATACATCGTGTTTTACTGTGCTTATTCATTTGAGTGCACTTTGTGCTGGGATGTGGGAGTCGGATTGTCCTTGCAAGCATTATTTGACAACTGGAAATCCTACAGCATTTAAAAAAATTTGAAAATAATCTATAAAATCAAAATAAGTATATTCTGGAGTAGCTGGATGACTACTTGTTTAAGTGTTTGTATTTATTTTCAATTTTTTCATTGTGAGATACAACATTAAAGTTGCCATGTTAACCATTTTTAAGTGTGTAGTTCAGTGGTATAACATATATATATATGTGCAGCCATCAACACCATCCATCTCCAGAACTTTTCATGCTGCAAAACTGAAACTACATATCCATTAAACATTAACTCCCCCCTTTCCCTCCTCTCTCCAGCTTCTCATAACTGCCATTCTACTTTCTGTCTCTATTTTCACTACTCTGGGTATCTCATTCATATAAGAGAACCCTTACAGTATTTGTCTTTTTATGACTTATTTCACTTAGCATATGTCTTCAAAGTTCATATAGTGTATGTTAGAATTTCCTTGTTTTAAAGATAGTAACATTCTATTGTATATATACAAAATAGACATACACAACATCATGCTTAGCCTTTCATCCACTGCTGGATACTTACCTGGCTTCCATGTTTTAGCTGTTGTGAAAAATTTTGCTTTGTACATGGGTATACAAGTATCTCGTCAAGACTGCTTTCATTTCTTTTGGCTATATACCCAGAAGTGGATTTGTTGGATCATATGGTAATTTTATTTTTATTTTTTTTAGGAACTGTCTTACTGTTTTCTATTTTTCTTACTGTTCCATTTTAATTTCCATCAACAATGCATAATGGTTCCAATTCCTCTACATCCTGCAACATTTATTTTCTGCTTTCTGATAGTAGCCATCATAAGAAGTGTGCAGTGTTACCTTATTGTAACTTTGATTTGCATTTCTCTAATGATTAGTGATGGTGACCACTTTTTCCTGTACTTACTGGCTATTTATGTATCTTTGGAGAAGGATTCAAGCCTCTGTTGACTTTTGAATCTAGTTTGCTGTTGTTGATTTTTATCCACATACATCATATTATATTTATCTGTATGTATTATAATGTTTATATATATCCAAATATATTATGGATATTTAACCCTTATAAGATGTGTGATTTCCAAATATTTTCTCCCACTTTGTAGGTTGTCTTTTTATTCTGTTGATAATGTCTTTTGATGAACAAAATTTTTAAATTTTCATTAAGTCCAATTTATTTTTTCTTTTGTTACTTGTGCCCTTAGTTTCATATCCAAGAAATTATTGCCAAATCTAATATCATGGAGCTTTTGTCCTGTGTTTTCTTTTGAGAGTTTTAAAGTTTCAGCTCTTACATTTAGCTCTTTAATCCATTTTGAGTTAATTGTAAATGTGGTAGGAAAGGATCTAATTTCATCCTTTTGCATATGGATATCCAGTTTCACTAGTACCATTTATTGCAAATACTGTCTTTTCCTCATTGAATGGTCTTGGCATCCTTGTGAAAATCATTTGACCATGTATGTGAGGGTTTATTTCTAGGCTCTCTATTCTATTCTGTTGTTCTATATGTCTGTCTATGCATCATGTTGTTTTGATTACTATAGCTTTGTAGTAAGTTTGGAAATCAACTTTGTTCTTTTTCAAGATTGTTTTGGCTCAAAGATACCTTGAGATTTTCCAAGAATTTAGGATGGACTTTTCTATTTTTTCAAAAAACATCATTGAGATTTTTACAGGGATTGCGTATCTATAGATCACATTTGATAGAATGGACATTTTAATAATATTAAGTATTCTAATCCATGAGCATGTAATGTGTTTCCATTATTTATGTCTTTTTAAATTACTTTCAACAATTTTTCTTTGTTTTCAGTGTATGAATCTTTTACCTCCTAGATTAAATTAATCCTAAGTATTTTCTTCTTTATGATGCTGTTACAAATGGAACCATTTTCTTAACTTCCTTTTCATATTGCTTATTTTTAATCTATAGAAATGCAATTTGTCTATACTTTTGTGTGTTGACTTTGTATCCTGATACTTGGATACTTGGATGAATTTGTTTATTAGTTCTAAGAGTATTTTGTGGAATCCTTAGGGTTTTTGACATATAAGATTGTATTTCTGAGAACAGAGATAATTTTACTTCCTCCTTTCTAACCTGGGAGCCCTTTATTTCCTTTTCATGCCTTTACTTTTTCTGGTTAGGATTTTCAGTACTACACTGAATAGGATTGGTCAGAGAGGACACCCTTATCTTGTTCCTGACATTAGGAAAAGCTTTGAGTGTGATGGTCATTGTGGGTTTTTCATATATGAGTTTTACTTTGTTGAATTTATTTATTCTTAATTTGTTGAGTGTTTTTATCATGGAAGAATGTTGGATTGTGTCAAATGCTTTAGATGCACCAGTTGAGATGACCATGTGGTTTTTTCCTTACATTGTTAATGGAATTCATCGATTTTCATATGTTGAACCATCCTGGCATTCAAGAATAAATACAGTTGGTCATGACATATAATCCTTTTATGTTGTTTAATTCAGTTTGATAGTATTTTGATCTTTATTTCTTCATGTGGCTTCAGATTATGTCTAGTGTCCATTCATTTCAACTTGCAGGACACCTGAGCATTTTTTGCAGGGTAGGTCTAGTAACAATCTCCCTTAGCTTGTTTATCTAAAAATTTCTTAATTTTGCATTAGTGCATAATATGGCTCTGAATGGATATCACTCAGTCACAATATGATGTATCAATGAATGCTTCATGCAAATTAAAATAAAAGTTATTTTCTTCTTGATATTTTATGAAAATATACAAATGTGCAGAAATGTTGAAAAAAATTATGCAGTGAACCCTCATACACTTGCTACCTAGATCCTTTAAGTACTATTTTTGCAAGAGATTTTGCAATCCAAATATTAATTCTATTACTTAGCTGGATAACCTTGGGCAAGTTACTTAACTTCTCTGAACCTCAGTTTCCTTATCTAGAAAAAGGGGATAATGATAGTACTTTATGTATTGCTGCAAAACTTACATGATATAACCTATGTAAAGTACTCAACCATCTACCAGGCACAAGATAGATATAAGCAATCAGTGTATACTATAATTAGTATTTGTTGAATAAATGAAAGAATGTGTGAATGCATGGATGATAAAGTTCTGAATCTTCTAAAAGAACTTTAATGTTTGTATTTCATCTGATGGATGTAGAGCAGTGGTGTCTCTATGAAAAGAGAAGCATTGATTTATATGAACTCAGAAAGTTTTCTTAATAGCTGGACCAATGTATCCATGTAAGAGTTGCACCAGCTTGGTTATTTACTACTTGAATTGCTCTGGTTACATGCAGTGAAAGAAGGTCACCCATATATATCTTGGGTTTCTTTCATAAAAACAATAAAAAGACAATATGGGTGAATTGCTATAATATCTGATTAATTAATATAAAGCAGTGACTACTGGCTATATTGGGTTTTGATCATCTGCTGGAGCAGGAGAGAGGTATGGGAGACAGGTGAAAAGCCAAACTAGAGTGAAGTGGGAAAAAGAAGAACCTCGGAACAATCTTGTCAACACAAACTAAGACCTAAGCCTCTTGCTCTCTTTAGGTTCCATTACTGTCCCTTAGGAGTCCAAGGGCATGTGTTCAGAGTTAGGGCAAAGGAAGAGGTGCTAAGTAGGTCCAGGTGGAATTCCTTAAGGCATACTGGCTTTTCTCCAGCTTCAGGTCTTGCTCACATACTTTCTACAGCTGCTTTGCTGCTTAAACCACAGCTGGTGTGTTCTTTCTTGTCCAAGAGTGGTTTGGAGTACAGTTTTCCCCCACTATCCGAAAGTAAAGCATTCCCATGAAAACTTCCACAAGCCAAAATGGTTTAAAATGAAGAATTAATTACCATTAATTTATATAAAAAGTTTTTGAGCATTCTCAGACCCAGAAAATAACTTCTCTTAGGCTTTGCTAATGCCATAGTATGCATCTTGCTAAGAGATGCACAAAATAAATCAAGATAAAGTGCAGACACTCACAGACACAGTTCAGAGCTATGGTGGCCTGATGCTGAGGTGATGAGTGTAGTTCCTGTGGGAGGACCTTAGAGATGCCATTCTTGCTGCTCAGGGTGCACTACCTCTATAACCACAGGCTGCAAAACAAATGCTGAATGCCATTTTCTTTCTTTTTTTTTTTTTGCCTTTTTTTTTGTAAAAGCAAAAGTCCTCTTAGGATTTATTTTGGTTGGCAAAAATAGGTGCTGTCTTGCCAATGGGTTTCAGCCCTGACAAGTTCACTATGGATTCAATGAGACTGAAAAATGACAATGGAATGTTCTTGGGGTGAGAGGGTTTATACGCAACTTTATTCTAATGGTGGCAGGTCAGTCACTAGAATCCCACCCACTCAGAGTGAGTCTGCATGCAGCAAGCCCGTCTCCGCCTCTGGGCCTCTCTACCCCTGCAGCCATCTCAGTCTCTGTTCGCACCTCTGCTCCCCTGCAGCCGTGCAGCAGTGCCACTGTGTCTCCCAGAGCACTGGGCAGAGCTCCTTATATAGAGTCAGTAACAATGTGTTGCCTACATGTGTGTAGTGAGCTAGCCGACCAGGGCCAGGTGAGAATCCTGGCCATAGGCACCTTCACTTTATCCACAGGTGCTAATGTAGGTCTTTTGTAAAAGCAAAATGGCATAATACAAACTTTTGAAAAGCAGGGAATATTTGTGTTCCTAAGACTTGATGTGAGAGTTTTCAAAGACCATCAGAAAGATGTACTTTGCTAATGAGAAAAAAAATGAGACAAAAAGAAAAGATTTCAATATGTAGGACCTCTAAACCAGAATTTTAGAGATCGTACCCAATTTTTACTCACTTTTCCTATAAAAGATTATTGCATCATTGACAAATTCAGAAGGAAGACATGCACAAGGTAGGCTGCACAATATTCTAGAAAAAACACATTGTATTAGACATTTGAAATTTAGGTTCCATGTTAACTCTGTCCTTATCTCATGTGGCCCTTTGTTGTTATATTACATCTTTGGGTTCAATAATTTTTTGTTCTTATGCCCTCTCATAGATCTTATCCAGTTCAAAAATATAAGTGAATTGAATCTTAGGTTTTTGAAGCTGCACAATTATAAAAGTCTGCTTTTTGAAAGTCATTTCTTTTGTCATGAATAAGCATTAATAAAAAATATTGAGTGTACTGAATATTTTAAGTACCAAGCAGGCTCCTTAAAGATATTAATTATTGTACATGAATACATTTAAAATAAGTTACTTTCATAACATGCTGAATGCTATTACACATATATTCTTATTGATCCATTACCAACTTAAATCATATTTTCTGAATTATTTAGAAAAAATTTTCAAACCTGAATTCATGGAAGAAAAAAAGACCTTTGTTGTCAATTCCAAGAAACCCAGTTCTGAAAAGTTTTCAAATGTTAGTGAAGGCTTTTCAGGTTACTTGAATGCACCTGCTTGATCAGACCTTCAACAAAGTATTTTCATTGGCAAATATGTAATTTATGAATAAATAAGAAGTTGGATCCTGAGAAACTGGAATAATAAGCTCCATGCCTTAAAGTCTTTGTGCAAAGGCTTGCCCAAAGTTTCTACCAAACTTTTGCAAAATTAATTTCAGCAAGTCCAAGTGCTTGGGATACAGGGAATGACTGCATACAGAGGCCTTTTCACACATTGCTCCTCACAGTCAGCGGTTCTTTCTTTCAGCTCCACGTTGGCAGTACGGCAGGTCCTCAGGAGGGTCCTTGGTAAACTTTCGGGTGTGTTTGCATGTGTGTGCGTGTATGTGTGGGTACCGAGCCAGTGGATGGCTCCCCGTCCATCCCAGTCCAAATGTTCCCCTCGGAGGAACAATCCCGCACTGTAGTGTTTTGCAGGTGTCTCTGGGTGTCAGCTGGCTTCTGTTTATTATTGGTGCACTGTGTACAGGGAGGCCAAGCAGGCCATCAGTAACAACTCTTTGCAAATGGGTCAAGGCAATGAAAATAAAGCTGTGCTGCAGGAACTTTTAGGGTCTGGGGTTTTGCTGTCAAAGTCTGCCAGAGTTCCTCTTTAGGTGCTACTTTAAAATTGCTACTTGTTTGACTTGGACGAGACTTCACATGGCGAGACCGTGTGAGATATGTCGGTGGCAGGGGGGACCAGCTGGAAGCAGGTGTGCTGCCTCTTCATTTTAGCATTTACCAGAAGATCACATCTCTGCTTGGTTCTGGGGCACTTCTATTCAGAAGCTTGTTTGTATAATTTGTTTTCCAATAATGGAGGTGGGGTTACTATTAAAGGAGTTAGGAATCATTCCCATGATTTTGAATGATGTTGTTTTTCAAATCCATTACTCATGGTTGAATAAAAAGAGGCAAACATCTTTTAAAATGTGAAACCTTTTCTGCCTCAGCCTATGTTTTCTGGGACCCAAGAATAAGAATGGAGTTTTCTTATCAATACTGCTCTGTGATGACTTTCCAAACACACAACACACAGGAAGGCCACTGGTTTACGTATTAGGCTCACTCATAGTAAAGTGTATCAAGTTTGATATCTTAACTGCAAGATAGAAAAACAATTTCTGCTGAAGGAACTGCTAATTTCTAGAAGTTAATTAGCACACCACTTCATGATAAGTTGGTTTTGTGATCATCTATGCCACCATTTCCTATAACAAATAGTATTCTGGATCCTATTGATTACACTTAGAGGGAAGTGATAAAGTTAAAAGTGGTTCAGGATTATTAAGTCTGGGAACCTTATAACTGGTTCACAGTGCTTAAAATATTTCTCTTTCATACCTATATTTTTCAAAATGATATCATCTGAGAAGTTGCTTATAAAATCTATGATCAGTCATCAACTGCTCCATTCATTCATTTATTCACTCACTCCATGAGCACTGACTGAATTACCAATGTGTGCCAGGCACTGTGCTGGGCAAGGCAATGGGGACACTGAAGGTATGATGTTGCACCCACACCCCCTCTGACTGCCCACCACAGTGACCCACAGCAACTAGAGGGACACTCTGAAAGAAGCCAGGTCATGTTGCCCCTTTGCTTAGAACTGCTACAGTGACCACTAAGCCTAGCTCCCTACCCTGATGTCCTACTCCACTCCTGCCCTCACTCTGCTGCAGAAGCACTGGCTTTCTTGCTGTTCCTCAGACTCAGGAAGGAGCCAGCTTCATTGCCAGCTTCCTGTTCTACAAATTGTAGTTGCATATTTCTCTCTTGTATCCGTGGTATTTATCTCTTGATCTGATTCTGTTTTCATTCATCTCAAGCTTTGGTCTGACTTCATGATTATTTTAAGTTTCATGAGGGCAGAGTCCTTGGTGTATCGTTTTTCTCTCTTGTATCCCCTCTGTCTGGGACAATCATTCATATAATAGAAAGTCAATAAACATTTGTTTAGTGACTGAATGTATGAACAAAGTATAATTAGAAAGAGATTATGTGAATAATAATAGATCATCATAAATCACTGGAGTGTTATGGTGTATGTTGTATACCTGTCTCTACTTCACAAAATGTAAAACCATATGATATTAAAGGTGTGTTTATAAATCAAGGAAAACACCACGTGTTTCAAGCTTATATAGCTAGCATTTCTTTTGGGTACCATGATAAAGCCACTTTCATCTGTAATTCTCTTATCACTTCTCAAGCTGTTTGGAGGCCAAAGAAAGGGAAAGGGAGGGAAGGAGGGAAGGAAGGAATTGTTTTTCCATGAATTTCCAGCTGGTTCTTAAGAACTTTGGCTGCAATTTTGGAGTTAATCTTAGGAGAACTTCTCAGACTTTGACTACCCGTGAGAATGGAGCCTTTTTAAGGTCTCTAAATAGTGTGATGTGGACAACATTGTTGTATTTGTTTCTGTCAGTTTTTTATTAAGACTCTCACAGGACTTATTCAAGCTAAAAGCTTTTTTGGATTTTACGAGTTGGGATGTTTCCCAATAGATTTTTCAGTTTAGTAAATAGAAAAAGAATAATAAAGGTCAGTGTTCATAATCATGTAGGCTGGAAATGAATAATTCTATTGCTGCCCTACTTGTTCTTATTGAGATCATGAGTTATGCAATTTTCTCCTCCACACCAGTTAGCTACTCTTTTTTCCTTTTAACTTATCTAGACATCATGTTAATTCTGACCACCTACCTGGCTTATCTGACCTGAAAACGTACTTATTTCTTCAGGTATTATTACTTATTAGTCTAGCTTTTCTCTGATTCCTTCTCTTGACAGTCCCCAGAAGCTAACATTTGATTCAATCTCTTCTTTGAACTAACACACTCTTAACACTCCTACCCAGAAGTCCTAGGTCACCTGCACTCCCTGATGAGGCTTGGCTTTTAGTTGGTACTTTTGTTTTACCAAGGCTGTTTTAGACATCTCCTTTGACTGAAGCCTGCAGAAAGTTTGTTTTTACTCTTGAATTCTTTGTTGTCTACTTGAAGCCCTCATAAATCCTACATAGCTTCTTCCCAGCTGAGGATTGACTGCTCAAATGTTATCACTTTCAACTTTCTCTTGCCGTGCATCAAATCACTTTCATATACAATGATTTCCCAATATACCTAAATCAAAGAAAATCACATTCCTCCAGTTCTCTCACATTGCGTATACCCATCAACTCATCCGAACAGACATCTGCCTCACTCTGAGTTATACGTTCGCATTTCCCAAAGCTCGCTGGTAACACTGTGAAGTTAAAGCTTTTTCCTTGCCCTTACAGGCCATTTCCTGTTGAGAATCTTTCAGCTTACCTCTCATTAATGTGCTTCAGTAATTTAGGTGTTTCTTTTTTTTTCTTTAAAAGATTTTTAGTCAGTAAGTTTTATTTGATTCAACTGAAATAATACTATGATGATTTAATATAAGCCAATATATTTAAAAGGATGGGTAAAAGGACAGCATTTCAGAACAAGCAATGTGAAACATGAGGGAGGGGAGGGAAGGTAGAAAGGATGGCTCATCAGCTACCATTTGCTGGAACAGTATATAATTCTGTTTGATTTGGGAAACAGGCTTTGTATGGATAATATATTTCCCAGTCTCAAATCAGGGACAGGCTGCTGTTATTTTTTAAAAATAAAAGTTGTATATATGTGAGTTGTACATGATGATTTGATATACATATACACAGTGAAATGATTACTACAATCAAGCTAATTAATGTATCATCTCTTCACATATTTACTTTTTCTGTATGGGATGAGAGAGCCTAAAATCTACTTTCTTAGTGTGTTTCCAGTATTCAATATAATATCGTTAACTAGTCATCATACTGTATATCAGATCTCTGGATTTACTCATCCTATGTAACTCCAACTTTGTGCCAGTTGACCAACATCTCCCCATCTTCCCTCACCTTCCCCAGGTCCTGGCATCCTGGCAATCACTGTTCTACTCTGTGTTGCTATGAGTTTATATATATATACATATATATATATTTCACATATAAGTGAAATCATACACAATTTATCTTTCTCTGACTGGATTATAATTTGTTTTTTATTCTGTTTATGCTTACAGATTCTTGAGGTTAAATGATACATTTCTATGGTCCTAGGTGACATTTTAATGTGACAACTCTCTATTTTTAGTTCCTTATGTCAAACTGTTATCAAGTCTGTCCAAATCTGTATTTTGATAGCCCTCTTTGATTTGCTTTTTCTGATTTCAGCAAATTATTTTATACCTTAATTTCTTTCTTTCTCTCTTCCCTTCCTTTCCCTTCCCTTCCCTCCCCTTCCCTTCCTTTTCTTTCTTTATTTCTTTCCTTTTTTATGGTTGAATAAAACAATTCCTTATAGTCTCTTGAAAGAATGTAAGATAATCTAATGGTATGATAGAGAGAAGAATAATGAAGCATGCATGGCTGACTGAATATAAAGAATATTATAAAACTATAATAATTTTACTAATACATCAATAGCCAAGATATTGTCAGATAGAGTAAAAGAACCAAATAGACTATAACAGACCCAAGTACATACAAAATTATTTTGTATATGAAAAAGTAGTGCTTCAAAGCAGTAGTGAGAGGACAGTTTGTTCAATAAATGCTCTTAGAAAACACTGGCAAACTATCTGGACCCAAATGAAAGAAAATGAAAAAGAAAATAGTTACTTTATAAAATTGAAATAGACTACATACAGTTAAAGATGACTGAAGTATAAAATGAAAACTATAAAAGCACTAGAAGAAAATTATGGCACTAAAAGAAACTTGGGATGGTAGTAGACATACTGAGCATGGCACCAAAGCCATAAGTAGGAAAACTCTTCCATCATAAAAGGCTTTTTTTAACCTTGATTTTAAGATATAGGTAAAATTAAGAGGCAAAGAAAAGTATGTGGAAAAAAAAATTTTGACCTACCTACAAAAGTACTTTTGAATAAGAAATATTTCTAATTATATGCTATGTGCCAGATTTGTCCTAAATGCAAATCACTGATGGCCCCTACTCTCATAAAGCTTCTAGTCTAGTGGGATTAAACACATTCTTACTTTATTAAACAAATATTCACCCAGACGAATATACAGTTAGACTCTCTGGTAAGATATGTGAAAAAAACTGCATGATGCTATAGGGAATAATATCAAGGGAATCTAATTTGTATTTTGGATCTAGACCACATTTAGATTGCTATATTTATAATGTTAGTATTTTCATATTAATATTATAAAACCAATTAATTTTAATTTGTTCAGACATCTGTACTTATAAAATATAGATTATGAACATTTCCACTATCAGTTGTTATTGATCAGTCCTTATATTACTAAGTTTTGTATTATATTCTTAATATACAGAGAACTCTTCATTTGAATACTATTTTTAACTTGATAGAAAAAATGGACAGCAATTGCATATATAGCTTATCAAAAAAATTAAAAAATGCCTAATAAACATAGTAAAAAGTTAATCTCACTTGTTATGAAAAATGAAAATTAAAACAAGTATTTTCATGTCTTCCAAGTATCATATGCATTCTCAAACACATCTGGTTGCCAAATTAGTGCAATATTTCTGCAGGGAAATTGAGCAACAGAAACCTTAAATTTGTGCATGGCCTTTGCTCCAGGATTCCACACCCATAAACATGCCTAAGGAAATTATCAAGAGTCTGCATTGACATGTATATAGGATATTTTTCTGAAGAATCATTTAATAGCTTTATTTTTTCAAACCAAAAGCCCATAAATACATAGTGCATTCTTCCACTGAAGCATCATGTAGCAGTCCAAAAAGATATAAATACATAAGATGGAAAACACCTATAATTTATTAAGGTAAAACACAGAGTATGAAATATATTTTTACATGATTTTATTTTTCAAGTAAATATATGATAATGGCAAAGTTAATAGTAGTCATATTTATGCACTTATTTATTTAAAAAACAATCTTTTTGCTTTTGTGCTGTATTTTTGTACAATTTATTTTAAACATTTATTACTTTGTAAACAAAAGTCACCTTCAATGAAAATATTTATATAAAGGAAGAAAACTGGAAAAAAGGTAAATGGAATATTATTGAACTTAGAGTGGGTTAGAAAAGCTGATTATCTTAGATTGGATTCCTCACTAAGCAGATTTTGAGATGAATATTTGTATGGAGTCTTCGGGGACATGGTGTAGGGATGGACACTTGTGAAGGGTGCAGGAGGCAGGGAGGGAGAAGATGAACTGTGATGCAGTTGCAACAGGTGCCTTGACTAATCCTCTGAGATGTCCTAACTGAGGCAAAGAGGACAGGTTTTTTCATTACCTTCCCTTAACCACTGTCCTGGAACAGTCACTGGATACAAGCTGCTCCCAGGGATATACTTAGGAGCTTCTTTTGGTTGATATCATTTCTGGGGAGGAATTCAGCTGCTGGTAGAGGAGTGAGTGCCTTGAACCTAAAAGTGAATGGGGTGGAGCATCCAAGCATCCATTATACTGTTGGTTTCCTATTGATAATTACATGGAATCTATAAAGAGTTATCAAGTGTCTGGACAGAGCTGACAAGGGTAGGGTCTTATATCCTCTTGAATTTATCAATTTCTGCCTTAATGAAGGCAGAAGAAATTGATTTACACAATTCATAAGAGAGTGATATACATATAAAAACTCCAATTTACTAGTTTTCACTGAGCTATATAGCTGACATGAAATCAAAATATTGTCTAGCTGACATCAAATCAAAATATTGTCTTGGCTGATAGTACATTCTCTACTATGTTGGAAAACCTCCTTGTAAAAATATTGATAGTAGGCTTCTTGGTTTGTACTGTGTCAAGAAAAAAGTGATGGTATTAAAAGATGCCTGCTTTCAAACAGAGATAGTCCTGTTACATCATTTTCTATATTAGAAAGATTCATTTTCCTTTACTGGTGAAGATATACTCATAACTTACTTTTCTCAATTTTTTTCCAGACTTAATGTAGATTCTACATTTTACCTTTTTTATAGCTTACATGTTGGTTCTAGATTTGGAAGAATCTTATCCACAACCATTTATAAATCATCTACATTGTGAGTTGCTCTTGGAAAAATTTCACATATATTTTATATGATTTATTATTCCAAACAAGGTGTATTTTAAAAAGAAACATTCTCAAATTCTGACATACTCTAATTCATTGACTTTACAAGTTGCTTTACAGAAGTGGTTTGTCAAACAGGAGTTGTATGATTACATATGTGATAATTTTCTTTTTCAGAGATCAAAATGTCTTTTATTGATAGAATTATCTTTAGAAAATAGCAAAATCTTTCTTATATTTGTTTCAAGTCCTGTAAAAGTATTATATTAAAAAAAATTATTCACTGCAGTTGTTCATCACCAGCCTTGGCCCTAGTTCAGTCCCTGTCCCAGACAGAAACATTGTCAAAATGTTAGAAATTTTATATATACCTTTCTAGTTCTTTACCTATGCATTCACATTTATACATATGTACATATATGCAATATTCAAACATAATTGTGATCATAACATATACATATTGTTTTTCTACTTGCTTTATCTTATTTTTGTGATAGATTTGGGTAACTTTTCAGGGCTCCACAGTATTTTTATAACAAATTGATAGATACAGTATCTTATTTTAATAAATTTACTTAGTTCATATTGTGATTGGCAATGTTTACTACCTTATTTTTCCTGTCATCTTAATTCTTAAATACCTCATCACACAGTTCCATTGTTTTTCATTATTTCATTTTTCTCAATTATTTTATTTGTTTCATATGTTCCTCTTTCTTGAGTTTATTTCATATTGTTTGTATGCAGCCTTCTAATACAGTAGTTGAAAATAATTAGAATAGAAAAGGTTAGTGACTTTCTGAGACCTGACTCTGAAAACTGTTTACAATATTGGGAATTTATTTTTCTTTTTATTTCTTTGTTTATTTTTTCCTCTGCATTTTTTCAGCCCTAGCCTTCTAGAACTCCTAGTAGACAAATGGTAGAATTCGTAAATTAATTTTTTGTGCTTCAACTTTTTTTTCATATTTCCTATTGCTGGATCTTTTTATGTTACACTTGGAAATTACTGTATTATTTGGATGACCACATCTATCCATCATGGTTCAGTTGCTCTTGGGCTAGTTCAATAAGAAAAAAGTTAATAGATGGAATTGGATACTTATAACATCATCTGAAGGGCAGTCTGTAATTGGGAAGTCCAGGAACAACTCTCAGAATATAGTAGCAATGGCCACAAAGAAATCTGCTTCTGCAACTCTGAAGAACCTGCCACCATGATTGCTGGCTTGGTGTCCAAATGTCTCAGCCACAATCCAGGGATAAGGTGCCATCACCTTACAGCCCTGCTGGTTGCAAGACTATGCAGCCTTCTCCCTGACACAAACCAGTAACTGGATGCCACATGCTGAAGGCCCACGGGGCTAGAGAACAGACACTTGGACCTGTACTAGAGCTGCTGTAGAAAAACCAAATGCCCCCTGATTGTACTTGCCAGTAGATAAAACAAAAGCAGCTAGAGCGTGGCCTCCACCTCAGCATGTTCACGTCTGCCTTCCAAGCCTCATGCACTGCATTTCCCTCTTACAAAGCTAGCTAGGTCCTACACTATACCCAAGTGGTAAAGGAGTTTGAGAAATACAGACTTTCTGGTCTCTAGCCCACAATAAACAGGGTATGCTACAAAAGAGTTAGAATAGAGGGAGGAAATCTTAAGCATTTGGCACATCAGATTTTTAATTTTTCAAGTTTTTATTTCTCTTTCATAGCAGCTTGACTTTATTTCATAGATACAATGTCTTTTCAACTCTACATTAAATACCAATTTAAACATTTTTCTGTTTTAGCTATTAACTCTTTTTGGTTGCTAATTATTCTGTTGAGTTTGGCACTTCTCTTTGACTACTGATTTTCATCAGATGTTTGGCACGTTTGGTTTTTTTGCTCATATTTTTACTTGATAAACTCCAGTTTGCCTTTGGCAAATGCAAGGGCTCATTGTGTTGGCCAGCTTCTGTGTGTGTGTGTGTGTGTGTGTGTGTGTGTGTGTGTGTGTGTGCGTGCGTGCAGAATATGTACCTATTTGAGATATCTGGGTGGCAACTCTTCTGAATTTTACATCTCTTGGGGCACTGCCCTGATACCTGAGTCACAATTTTCAATACAGACTTTATCCTAGGAGCAAATACTGGTCCTCAATTTTTTTTTTCTCCCTCAACTGTCCTTATGGGGATAAGATGTTACCTTTGGCTTTGCCTATTTGTATTTTTAGCACTAATATTCACTTGGGAGTTCCTCTCAGCCAAACTATTTAATTTGTTAAGAAAGCAAACTAAGATTTTTTAAAAGCCTTTATTTTAAATTAATAGCTAAAAAAAGCAAGTAAAAATAAATAATTTTGCTAAATACTCTAAGGAAGTATTTTAAATTACATACTTAGAACTTAAACTAGTTGGGAGACATTAAATTACCCCCAAATTACAAAAATATAGGAAATAAATGTAGATATACAAAACTCACTGGGGAGTTGATTTCTTGCATATTTTTCAATGGTGTGTGTGTTTTTGGCTCAAGTACTCCTCTTTCACTGAAACTATCTAAAGGCCTTCAAAATCCACTATAGACATGGGAAATGTCTCTCTTCCTGATTTCCTAATGACACAATGACACTCATATCCATCTGTGTTTGATATAAAGTGCCAACATCAAGTATGCTTAAAAGCATGAAACAGGCACATGCTTTTAACAAGTCTGGGGGATTACTGAGGAACGTGTGTGGATGTCTCAACAAACATTTTAAAAGGAAAGGACATCATAAGCCCACTTGTCTAAAAGAAGTGATGAAGTATATGGAGTTCAACCTGTTTAAACACCCTTTACAAAGCTTTGAGCAGTATAGGTCTACTTCTTAGTGTCTTGAGAGAGAGCAATGGCAGAAGACAGAAGAAGAAAAATTGTGCTAAAAAAACTTTCCAGTACCTTCGAAAGGTAACTAACACACAAGCAATCACAACAGTTTGGAATATGTAGAATGAGGTACACTAACTTATTAAAACAGTTAATTAAAAAAGAGAAAATAAACAATATCAAATGCTTCCTATCTTTTTTAGCAATAACAGTAAATTCAGGTAAGCTGATCAAAATGGTTACATGATGAGCTAAGGACTTTTCAAATAGCCTTCCAATTTGCTGATTTCTTTTTTTCTTTTTGCGGAAAGAAATTATAACACTCTTTGGCATTGGGTTTGGCCTCAAATCTATACTTATACTTTTGGCAATGATTTGATAGTGTTGCTTTTATTTCTTTGACTTATAACACCTGTTTTGAATATAGAGTTATATGTATTTCTCCCACATGCCAAAAAATAGATGTTTAAAGGAACTTGCTTCCTAAACTTCTGCAAGGTCCAGATTAGGTTGTAAAGCTCTAATTCCTGATTCACATATATTCTGTCTCATTTGATGCAGATACAGTTGATGAGGCCTAGGTTTTATTCACAAGCCCAGAGGCTTGTTATTTAGACAAGATATCTACCTCCAGTAAATACACTGGGAGAAACTGAAGATGTCTCTTCTGTTAGTACATAGAGAAAACTGCTTCATCTCATTGCTTACTATATACAACTCTCCTTGATTTTCATAAACATTTTTTGAGGAATTTAATATAGTTTTAATGTTAAACTTCTAAACTCCAGAAAAATTATTTTGTTCATGGAAAGCTGCTTTCTGTAAATCTAGTTTCTGAGTGACAGAAAACTGCTTCTCAATTATGTCGCAGACTCAAGATAATATTTCTCATATGCTTAATGACAACCTAAGATTTGATGATATAAACTTTTTCTCTGTGCTACTAAGTGTACTTTAATTAAGTACATACACTTTTTTATATGCATGTCATCGACATTTGTACATGCAGGCAGAATAAGCATTTTATGTCTGCTGGATATTGTAACTAAATATGTGATGATAGGTTTTCACATCATTCTTATATTCTGAAGTGTTCAGTTAAAATATTTTAAAGTTTTAAAGCAACATATTTTTCTCCAGACTCTAACTGAAAGTTAACTAATAGAATACCATTTTAGAAAATAATACTTCATGTGAAATGTCCACAAACCCTAAAATACAGGTGCCTTTAAATACATTAGTAATACTGTTAGACTCAAATGTGAAATATGAAACCACCAAATAATACAGAATTTTCAACCATATTTTAACCCATTTTTAGGATGAAGTGATATGAAAACAATTTTTGTAAATTATGATTAATTGAAGTATTTCCTCTGTAGCCATTTCATTTTTAATAAGAATACTTTAATCTTCTTAGGCAAAAACTTTGATCAGTTTGACAACAATGTAACAACTATTCCTGCTAATTTGACCATATTGGTTGTCTGCTCTGGACTGCAAGGTCCATATTAGGTTGTAAAGCTCTGAAGGTTTTTCACATCCTCTGTGGTACCTTCAAAATAGCAGGTGGTTCAATAAATATTTACTAAATAAATAAATGGAATAAATGCAAGCTGCTTTTCATGATAGACTTTAGTGCTTCTGCCACTTTTCAGAGCCCCCTTCTTCAGATTAAGAGTTATCTCATCTGAGAAACTTTCCTTGCTCAATTCCAAGATAAAGGAGGGGACTCTTTTATATAGTACCTAACCCTTCTGCATACAAACCTTTACCAAACACTGTCACCTGTTCTTTAATAGTGTCAGTGCATTCACCCACGTCTGCAGTCTTGTGAGAGGCAGGGATGATGTGCAGAGAAGCTTCTAGAATATAACAGCAAACTGATAAATGCTGAAGAAAAAAAATATCATGGCAATTGGAAAACAGTTCCTTCCAGCTACAACTCATTGGTCAGCTTATTTTACTGGATACAGACTGAACACATACTATTCACCACTTTTACAAGCTCAATTTTTGGAATTTTGGAATGTATGAACACATTACTCTGTTTCATTAAAAAGAGATTCCATCTCCCACTGTTAAAACTATGTGGCTGCTATTGAAATCTTCTTTTACATAACCTCTTTGTTCTTCAGCTATTACATATGTCACATTTTTATGTATTTGTTACCTCCTATAATCCTGCTCTATTCCAGATTTGTTCAATTCTCTGACACTTGCAAAATTTCTGCCTTTGCGTTCTGTTGTTTGTTTCCATCTGTTCTCTTTTTCATTCATTTCTGGCTCTGAGTTTTCAGCTTACACCAAGATTAACTGCTCAAGTCTAAAGGGCCAGATGTCCTATCTTTAATCTTTGAAGTCCTTTACAACTGGCTCTCCAGCAATGCAGCTTCTCAACTCACTGCCCTCTGAACACAAAGTGGACACAACTGACCCAGTGTTGGTAGGTCACTCCTCTGTGACCAGGAATCTGTGAGTCAGCCAGCTGCGGTAAAGGGGACAGTCTGCAGCTGTGGAGCTGACCAGGCCATAAGGGGATCAAGCCCATGGCCTTAGCTATGGTCCTCAAAGTGCTAATTATTAACAACTTGGTGGAACAGTCACCCATATATCCACCATATTAACTAGATGGCAAATCTGGGTTACATGCAAACATTTTCATTGAATGGATAAAAAATTTACACAAGAAACAACGTATTATGCCTGATGATGATGTATAAAATTAAGTCATGGCTTAAAGAATAGCTACCGTATGAGGGTCACATGTTATACATAGTATTTGTATTTTGGGGAGGAATATATTATATTTTTTGCAATCAGCGTTGCATACATATGCTTCTGGCTATCAGTGTGACATGACATCACTGAAAAGGTATTTAAATATACATTTTACATATTTTAAATATACAATTTGTATACTAACAGAATTCTTGGTAAAAGATTACAATTTAAATGAGTTTTTCAGTAAATGTATTCATAAAGTTCAGAGGCAATTCGGATCAATAAGTTAACATTTATGATAGCCTATAGTATTAAAATTACTGTAAGGGGTATAAAATGTTTTCATCCTTACAAAGTTGATGGTCCTGCTGTGGACCCAAGACATATATATATCCGTGCAAAGGAAAAAAGGAAGGACAATATCGGAGCCTAGTGGACAGATGGCACATTTCAGTGAAGGTTCAGAACAGGGAGCATTTGTATCAGGCTGGAGTGATTGTTTTTTTTAAATTTGTTGTTACTTTATTGGTTTGGAATAGAACAAAGATAATATTGAAAGTAAAATACATTTATACTTTTCTCTATGCTGTACTTTAATCCCTGTGATTAATTTATATTATGATTGAGATTTTGGGCCTCTTTATCCCCTTCACCTCACCCAATCTCTCCTCCATGGTAACCACCAGTCCCTTCTCAGTGCCTGTTTTGTTTTTTATATTCTACATACAAGTGAAATCATATGACATTTGTCTTTCTCTGCCTGGTTTATCTCACTTAGCATAATACCCTCTAGACTCATCCATGTTGTTGCAAGTGGAAAGAATTCTTTTTTTCTTAAGGCTGAATAATATTCTATTGTATATATGTGCCATGCCTCCTTCATGCATTCTTCTACTGATGGGCACTTTGGTTGCCTCCTGGAGTGATTTAATCTGTGAAGGTTTCACCACATAGGTGGGAACTGAACTGAATCTTGAAATAGAGATAGAATGATGCTTTCATATTAGTTTCCTGAGGCTTTTATAACAAATTACCACAAACTGGTGGCTTATGTCAACAGGAACTTGTTCCCTAGTAGTTCCGGAGGTCAGGAATCTGGAAATTAAATATGGGCAGGACGGTGTCCTTCTGGGGCCTCTAAGTGAGAAACCAGCACATGCTTCTCTCCTAGCTTCTGGTTTGGTAGCAAGCTTGGTATTCCTTGGTTTGTAGATGAATTTCTCCAATCTCTGTCTCTGTCTTCACATGATCCTCTTTCCTTTTTTCTCTCTTCTTAGAAAGATACCAGTTAATGGATTTAGAGCCCACAGTAAATTCAGGTGATTTCATCTCAAGATTCTTAACCAATTCCATGTTCAAAGCCACTGATTCCAAATAAGGTCACATTCTGAAGTTAAGGATGAGCATGAATTTTGGGAGAATACCGTTCAACCTATTGTACATGGATAGGAGAGTGTTCACAGAGGCAGAGGACTCCAATTACATTCTTTCAAAGACTGGGTAAGTGACAAATAAGTTATTAGACAACAAAATCAGTCTAAAAACATACAAATACAAAAAATAATTAAACATAGCTTGCCAGATAATACACTTCTGGAGGAAAGATTCAGCCAAAGGATATCCAGTGAATTCTCCAGTAAACAACAGCAGCAATAAATAGCTATCAGTGTGTGAGTGCTAGCTATGTGCAGGCACTGTTATAAGTGTTTAACAAGTGTTACTAATATGTCGAATGTTCACCCAAACCCTAAAATACAGGTCCAACTATTAGAGACACTTCATAGGTGAAGATCTTGAGCACCACTGTTATTAAATCACTGACCCCCAATCATCTAGCTGGTAAATGACATGACAGGACCTCAAACCTGGACAATCCGAATTCAAGAGGCCATGAGCATTTCCAAACACAATACTGATACAGCACTTTAGGTAGCGAAACAGCTACAAAAAGAGTTTGAGGACAGCTTTTAAGGTCTGTGAAAGCCAGATAAAAGAATTTTGTCTCTGTTCTGTAAGGAATGGGAATCAATGAGGTTTTTGAGAGGATGTGTGACAGGATTGAAACACGGGGATGAGAAGATTTTGTCAGTGGTTAGTAGCATGGAGAGACTCAGGAATGGGGATCTTGATTCATCTGTTAGGCGACATTTGCACCAAGAAGCTTTTGCAATAGTCAAGAGATGATAAGCACATGAACGAGGGCAGTGGTAACCATGACTAACATCAAACATATGCTGGAGGGAATAACCCTAGCTGTGTAGAGATCCCTCTTTCCCCCTTTCTCTTTTTCTTTCACAGAATTTAAAGAGTCTCTCTTTGTAGGTAAGGAAAAGTATGAAAGGTTATCATAGAACACTTGCATGGTTTATGCTGTGGACAATTTCACCTCCTTAATTTTGTCACCTAGATCAAAACAGTGCAACCCCTCCTGCCCTTCCCCAAAGGGTTTAGCTATAATACACTATCAACAAAGTCATGGGTGATCCCTTCCCATGTAATTAGAGGGTGTGCCACAGTACAGATGTCACCATGCAGAGCTGGAGTAGCCTGCAATTAGCTGGAAGAATTCTGCAGCAAATGTGGTTAGAGGCAAAAGGTTTAATCTAAATTTGACAGCTTTAGCTATAGCTATAAATAGTTTAATCTTTTTTTTTTTTGTCTTTGTCAAGGATATTTTTTGCTTCATCTGAGCATTTTCTGCAAACCAGTGTTACAGCTATGGGTGCCATATGTAAAAGCTGTTTCTGCTTTGGTTTCTCTCCACTCAAAAGTCAGAATAATCTATTATGAAAATATCTCTGCATTTTCCCTGCATCTGGAAGGTACGCATATGGGTTTATAATGTTTATGTGAGGCAAAAGCCAGTAGCTAATCCATCTGATTTTAAATCATGTGACCACATTAAAACTTAGCCACAAATAAAACTTAACCTATAACTGGGGCTCTTAGAATCACGCCACTCACAAGCATTCAATCCTAAATGTGTCATATGTAAGAGATGCTTGAAAAATCTTATTAGTTAATATCTAACATGTATAGCACATGGAGTGGCAGGTTAGCAGGTTTTGAAATGCTTATTTTATGGAGCAACAGAGAGGACCACTCAATACTCAATGCAAATACATTATGGCTGACCATGTAACATATACTGAAATCAAAGATCTTTACTTCACGAAACTCAATAAATTCCCTGCACAGCAGAACTAAAGATATATTTTAGAGCATTTATGGATCATACACTTGACTGGAAAAATAAGTTCAACTTCTTTTTTCATGAAATTATGGCGCTATTCTGTAGGAAAATAACTTAAAATACAGATTGACAACATGTCACTATGTTTGGTATTGCAGGTTAACTAATACTCCCACCATTTTGCATTCAAGTGCTTTCATAAAGGTCACCCAGGGTAGCAGCATATTATGATCTATGAATGCCAAATTCTTTGCTCAAATAGAATTTTGATTAGCAACCAAAAGAACTCTGAAAGAATATGGCTTTATCATAATAGTAAACATATGCATCTTAGAAAAATTTAAACAGCCAAATTAATTGGTTTAACTCAGTATTTCAGTATTGGCGTATCAAAAGGGAAAAATGAAATATAATTTTATGAGCTTTCAAATATTTCTGTACAAAATCCTGTATTTTATGTTTAACATTTTTAAAAGTTCCATATTATAAAATAAAATGCTTGTTTCCCCCTTTGTTTTCTTTGCTGCTCACTAACAGTGTTTACATTGCTCAAGGTCCATGGGCAAGTTCTCTTCTTGGTTTTCCTGTTTGTGACATCTGCATGCAAGTTTTGGAAACAGGGCAATTCAGCCAGTGAGGTACCCTCATCCTCTATTTCCACTTTTAATTATGCCACACAGTGTAATGGGTTACATTTTTAACTCCAAGACACATCATTACTGAACTGAGGTTCCCAAGCATGTAAGCTTTGAAATGTCTGAAAAATATCATCAGTCAGGGGAATATACTAAATTACTATCAAAATGGCGTTTTTTAAAAAAAATGAAAGCTCTTTGTCCTGTTTATTCAACATGAAAGCCCTTTAAACCAGTTAGAGCAAAAGAACAGCATATTTTCAGGATATTGCCATTACCCGGGCTGAAACCTTCTATTAAAAAACAGATTTAAGAGTGCATTTTCCTATTAAAGTCTCTTTATTAAAAATGGACTCACTTTAATGCACCACATTTAAGTCACTGAATTTTTTAAAGTATTAATAAATGTCTCTGAACAATTACTGATTTTTTCTCTGGTGCCTCTTTGTGATTAAATGAGCATAACCTAAAATGTGTATGGTATGCCATAGTGCAGTATCTATTAATTACTTCAAACTGGCAGATATATGTATTACTTTTGAATCTAAACTAAATTAACCCCCAAATCGCAATGTATGCCTACTTGGTGATTCTTGGGATGATTATACGTTTACAACATATATCATATATTTCATTGTAAAGATAAATTTTTATTTAAAATATTTGACTTGCCTGTAGGCAAAATGTAGTGCTAAAGAGTAAGTTTATATGTTTAAGGAAAAAAAAATCCCTTTTTAAAATACTGAACTCTGTTTCAGGGGATAATTTGCTTTGAAT
This sequence comes from Manis javanica, assembly GCF_040802235.1. Lineage (NCBI taxonomy): Eukaryota > Metazoa > Chordata > Mammalia > Pholidota > Manidae > Manis > Manis javanica. The sequence goes on from NC_133160.1 coordinate 108,511,348, forward strand.
ACAAGAAATACTTAGTGCAACTTTGTATCTTTAAACCACCATCCTTCAGTTGAAAATTTCAATACCTCATGAATGAATCCAAAGGTAGTTCTTTCTTATTTTCAATGCATACTTAATATAATTTGGTCTATATTCTTACAATATTAAAAGAAGCCTAACATCTTCAGATGATTAAAAATTAACAAGATACAACCTAGAGATGGATGACCTGGCATTTTCCACTATCTAATTGGTTTTAAATTTCCTTACCATCAAAGTAATCGAATGTCGTCTGTGAACAGATACCATGTCAACCCTGTTCCCCTCAGTAACTTTGCAAAGACTTCCACTTTCACCAGGGACATCTAACACCTCCTTGTCAACCCAGAAAATTCCAGTTCATCCTTCAAGGCTAACCCCACGTGTCCCTGACCTCTGCAGTTTTATTGACTCTTCAGAATTAATTATCTCTTCATTTAAGGTCCAATGGCACTGGAAAATTAACTGCAAGGGCAGAAATTTTTGATGGTATTGCTTGTAATGTACCTCCACAGATATCTCTTGAACAGAGCCTGGCTAGTGGTAGGAGTTCAATAAAATTCATTGAATGAATCTCTCTTTGCAAATTACTTATTTATAGAGGCATTTTCACATTATATTTTGGTTCTGTATCTGATTGCCATAAGAAAGTTCTTCAAAGACACCTTTATAACTCTAGACTCTTTATCAGGCCCTATCATGGTGTATGTGCTCAGTAAATACCTAATGAATCAAAGTTTTGTAAAATGACTTTAGAAAGAAAGTAAAGGGTCATTTTCTGAAAAGTTAAAAGAAAGGTAGAAGATGAGAAATTATGGGTTAATCTCTTTAACAGGAGTTGAATGTTAAATGATAACGTCTGAAGTATGCTCCTCAATAACTGGCATATAGAATGTATTCAGTAAATCACCCATTTACAATCATTAAATCAATCAGTATGAATATTAATTTACATTGTTTTTTAAGAATGCACAGAGACAAATGAGTTCACAGTCTCCCTTAGTTGCTATTTAGTATTTTATTGTTCTGGTGCTTAAGACATCCTTCTTATATTTAATTTATTATTATTTTACATGTTATTAATTACTATAATTTTCCCCCATATGTTATAGGATCCTTGAGTGCAGAGACTATTATATTTATATTCTCAGAGGTTTTGTCATACTACTAGGCTCTGAATAGGTGTTTAAAACTAACTGCTAGTTTATCTGCTAAGTACATTTTTGCTTTAATTTAGAATCATTTATTTTATGAATTGAAGATACGTAATCCCTGCTTTCATGGAACATTATAATTCAGAGGAAAGATCCCTTTATATCACTTTCCTCTGAAGGTTTGTCATTCTTTTCTTTTTTAAAATATATGGTAAGAAAAATTATACCAACAGGAGCTTGAGTTGCAGAGTATAGTGAAAAATTTTAAATATGATTTTTGTATTTCTCAGTATTATCTATAAAAGACCCTATTCTCAAAATTTCTTTCACATATACAACCTAAATGTTATACCCTGAAATTTGTGTTCTCAAAATGAAAATTTCAATGGACAGGGCTCTGTGTCTTAGTTTCCTTCTCTGTAAAATAGAAATGATAATAACAGTATGGCCACAAGGATTATATGATTGATATAGTTAAACTCTCAAACATGGCAGCTATCATTTCTTAATCATCATATTTTCTATAAATTTGACTATTTTCAATTTTTCAAGGTCATTTGGAATTTAATAGTACTGTAAGACATTGTTCTTGAAATTATCTAGAGATAAATTATGTGAATAAAGAAAGATAAGGATCATGTATAATAATAACAAATCAGTAAAAATAATATCTAGGTGGTAGAGAAGAATGGAAGAGGCAATGGTTAAATGGTTAAATTTATGTATCATCTGCATGAGAATTTCACAAACCACAACAGAAGTTTGTGTAACTATATAAATAAGAATAAAGTAAATTTTCTCATTTAGTCACATTTGTTAACATACTGATAAATGTGTGTCCCTACTATACTTACAAAGTTGTTTTCAATACTATTTTAAAGGTATGTTTTCTAATATTTTTAGTGATTCTACTACTAGATGTAGAGGTAAAAAACAGATCAGCAAATTCTCATTTATCCAGATGGGTAGTAGTTGTTCTAGTTAATTGAATATTTGGGTTAAGAGTGATGTTACCTCATAATTTATACATAAATTATCAATTCCCAAGTGATTAAAGTGGTAACTAACACTCATATTATTTAACAGTATGCCCGGACTGCTCTAAGTGCATCACATTCATTAACTAAATTAACCCTCACAACAACCCTGTGAGGAAGGTAAGCTATTATCTCCATTTTACAAAGGGAAAACTAAAGTACAGAGAGGTTAAGTAACTCACCCCCCCAATGATTTCCCCTATTACACTGTATCATAATTATTGGTGAACACCTGTCTTCTATAACAGAGTAAGTTCTTTCATAAATTCTAGGTGGAGGCACTTAATAAGTGTTTATAGAATAAAAGAACATAAGGGGAATTTGGAGTCAAACAGATTTAGTTTGAATTTTGTCTCTATCACTGATTAGATATGTAAATTTGAAAAATTTGTTTAAACTCTAATACACAGATGGTGTAAGAGGTTGAGATGACTTGTGCTTTACTGCATACCACTTGACACTCCTTTAAAAAATACATCCTTTATATTAGCTTCATTGTCTATATCTCTTGTCAATAAAGTATATTTCCAGATTTTATAAATAAAGATGTTTCTAGGTTTTGGTTTATGGTTAATGAGAGACAGCATACAAGAGTTACTGGAATTATACAAGTTAATAATGCAAGTGCAATGATTTAGAATGGCAATGTTTTACATGTTTGCTTTTTAAAATTAAGCAATTTTTCTAAACATGAAATTCATTACAGTTAAGTAGATACAAAAAGCTCATACTTAAGAAAGACCAAGTGAAAGATGGTACAATCTTTTCAAATTATACTTTAGTGAGGGACATGGAAGGATGAAAAGGCCTGGTGGAGCTCATGTCAAATACTGATCATTTTCCCTGAATTTCTTCTAAATACTGGAGGTTTCAAATATCAAAGACTGTCTCTGATGGCAGCAAGAGTGGAGTTCCCCTAACATGGCGGAAGGAGAGTGTAAAGCCCGCATAGATGGCGACTAACGAACTGACATCCTCGTGGCTAGAAATGAGGTCATGTTAAAGGCAGGTATTAGAGAACCCTTCATTCTATTATTCTTTTAAAGTTAAATGTGATAGAATGAGAATAAGAAATGAAAAATAAGCAATACCACAATCATATAGACAATAAACTCAAAGCACTCATCCACTTCTAAAAACACGTATTTTGAGTAAAGCTAGGCCTCAAAATGGATAAGCCTATGTGTTCTAAAACTTCTGCTCCATTGCATTCAAATATATTTAAAATTTTATTTACTCCCTCTTTACATCCAGTCTTTCTGTTGTAAAATAAGTCAGGTGTTTCAGATAAGAATGTTTTCAAGTTCTTTAATTAAAATGATGAATAAAGCAATCATACTTTAACAAATTTTAGGCTGATCGTGAAAGTTTAATTTACGTTTTGAAAACACAGTGATTTGTTCTTTGTGCTATTTTATGACTTCCTGCTTCAACAAGAAATGGCTTTATAGAGACAATACAATGTATTTCTCTGACATCAAAAAGTGCTTGCAAAATGTTCTGCTGAGGTAGCTGAAAATGAATCAGAAACATAAGGATTGTATTTCTACTGAACTTCATAGGACCTTGAATGTGAGAAAGCAAAGTGATTTGGGTAGAATGCTTTTGTGATTTTTTTAACTTATCTTGTGAAAGTTAGAGGCACATCTTTTTGCACCAAGATTTGCCTATCCCAATTTGACCAGCAGTTTATTTAGCTCTCCATTCTTCTGCACAGTTGATGCTATAACTGTACAGAACTTGAGAAAAATCTACAATTCTCTGATGCTAAGTGGAACATGATTGTTACCCCTTCATGATTTCTTCTGAATCATGAATCAGAAGAAGCAAGAGATTCTGGTGTAATAGTTAATAGACTGATTTAATTTTATTAATTACATGGTCAGAAAATAAACAAATTGAATATTGTTAGAAAGCTACTTTTACATGAACATTATCTAAGGATCAAGCTTAGAATCTCTTTTTGATGTACAGCTAAATAAATATATGCATTAGATGTCCAAGTTTTTAGTTAGACCTAAGAGTTGTACATGGATATATACTGATCTTGCAAAAGTCAAGTTGCCTACACAAACTGAGTTGTGGAAGGGGTAAATATACAGAACTACCTGAACAAACATTTCCCAAAGAGGCTTTGTTTATGTAGGGACATAAAGAAAAGAAATTCCAGGTATGATTTTCTTAACAACTTTTGACTATTTGCCCATTAATGCTGTCTTAAACCCACAGTCACTGCAAAAATAACATTTAATGAAGTAGGCTTAAAATTTGTAATCACTATAATGATAGCAACAAATATCAACACTACAATTTTACCCAGAATGTTTTTAGTTCTAACTCATTTCTATCTTCTCTGAATAATTCTTTCACTATCTCTGGGAGGTATTCTTTTACTTTCTTGTTTAGTCTGTCATTCATGGTGTAGGAATTTAATCCAAAACTATAGTAAATCCTATTGCAACTCATTGAGAACAATTAACTTATTTATGAGTAAGTTAAATAAATTAACAAACTGAGATATCATTTTGCTTTAAAGTTCTACCTGATGCCTGTAAAGCCTTTACTAGATCAATTGTGTGGAATAGAGATCATAGCTATTTATTTTTTTAATTGAATGATATTAAAAGTCCAACTCAGTATCACTGAGGTGCTATGTTTTTAACTTAATTTTAATAGCCACATGTAGTTATCAACTATCATACTGGAAGATTATCTGATAAAAACTTCAGGACAAATATAATATATATATAATAATGTGACATAATAATATATATGTGTGTGTGTATATATATACATATATATATGTATATATATACACACAAAATGTGATTACAACACTATAAATTTTCAGGTAAAATTTATTGTGACATCAAGTTATTAATTTCACCTGATTTGGCATGTTTTTGTTTAGTAGTTCTTTGCCTAACTTGTTTGTATTTTTGATACCTGTGACTCAGTGCTGTCCACCATTCTACCATGCTTTTAAGAACACATGCAGGTAGCTAAACTAAGATTTTATGCATTTCAAACATATATTTGTCAATATTCCATTATGTGATGAAAAAAGATCTCAACATCTTTTTTTTTTTAATGTTCCAATGGTCCTTTTTTTTTTTTTTGAGAGGGCATTTCTCATATTTATTGATCAAATGGTTGTTAACAACAATAAAATTCTGTATAGGGGGGTCAATGCTCAATGCACAATCATTAATCCATCTCAAGCCTAATTCTCGTCAGTCTCCAATCTTCTGAAGCATAACGAACAAGTTCTTATATGGTGAACGAATTCTTACATAGTGAATAAATTCTTACATGGTGAACAGTACAAGGGCATTCATCACAGAAACTTTCGGTTTTGATCAAGCATTATGAACTATAAACAATCAGGTCAAATATGAATATTCGTTTGATTTTTATACTTGATTTATATATTGATCCCACATTTCTCCCTTTATTATTATTATTATTTTTATTTTTAATAAAATGCTGAAGTGGTAGGTAGATGCAAGATAAAGGTAGAAAACATAGTTTAGTGCTGTAAGAGGGCAAATATAGATGATCAGGTGTGTGCCTATGGACTAAGTATTAATCCAGGCTAGACAAGGGCAGCAAAACATCCACGGATGCAGAAGATTTCTCTCAATACAGGGGGGGTGAGGTTCTGAGCCTCACCTCTGTTGATCCCCAATTTCTCACCTGGTGGCCCCCCTGCGACTGTGCCTGTCTTAGGTTGTTCCTCCCTTGAGAAATCTTACCCATCTCTGGCTAACCAGTCATCTTCCGGGGCCATACAGGGAAATGTAAAGTTGGTAAGTGAGAGAGAAGCCATATTGTTTGAAAAGGTTAGCTTTTTACTTCTTTGCAGATTTATGCCCTGTGGCTTCTATGCCCAGCACTTGTCTCGAGGTATCTTTACCACCTGGAGGAATTATGATACTCGGTAAATTCGATATGAGGCACGAATTCTATTTAAGCGTTGTAATTAGGAAGGAAGAAGAAAAGCTATAGAGGTAGCATATGGAAGAAAACATGGGAGGATTGATTATTTCTTTGACATATCTTCTTGTAGAGTACCTTAAGTATGTATAGGTTTTAAACTACTAATTTGCACACATCCAATGGTCCTTTTTATTTATTTATATTTTTATTTTTATTAAGGTATCATTGATATACACTCTTATGAAGGTTTCACAAGAAAAACAATGTGGTTACTACAATCACCCATATTATTGAGTCCCCCCATACCCCACTGTAGTCACTGCCCAACAACATAGTAAGATGCCAGAGTCACTACTTGTCTTCTCTAAGCTACACTGTCCATATCTTTTTTCAGTGAGGTTCTAAAATTTTTATTTCATTTATGTAGGTAATAATACAGCTTACTCCTTGAAATCTTCACTCATTAGCCATTATCCCCAGACTTGTTTTCTTTATAAAGTCAGTTTGCACATATTTAAGGATTTGCAAATGTGTAGTAAAGCACGTTACTTTTCTTCCTCTTCACCAATGACATGTCATGTCTAGATTTCAGTGTTAGGTTTTAATGTGCACGGAGGGTTTACTTCTATTTTATCAAAATACATTTTATGGTGTAGTGATTGCTAGAGCTGCTAATACATATTGAAGACCTCCTGTGTGCAGTAATGGTACTAAATACATTATGTGGATGATCTCAATCCTTACTACTCCTCTCAAAAGTAGGCATTTTTATCCCTCTGTATATCCTCTTGACTAACAGTCAATGAGGCTAAGTATTTGCCCAAGTTCACACAGCTAGGTAATAAGAGAGCTAGGATTCAAATCCAATGTCTGCTTTTAAAGCCCATAAACTTAAGTATTTCTTCCCTGAAATTCTGAGACATCCATAATAGAGAACCTTTATCTTTTGTGATCACGGAACAAAAAGAGACTTGCTAAGTAACACATTTCCTTTCTCTAGAATAATAATGAAACCTGCAGCCAGTCAGAAATTTCAACTGAAAACTTTGTTCATGTTTCCTCTAAGCTGGTAAAGATCTAGTCATTGGAAACAGGTTTTTCTGTTCCCCGCCCCGACCCAAGGGAAGAGGCATGTATGTTTAGCATTATACAACTGGAAAATTGCAAGGCTTCAGTTATATAGTCCCTAGTTTAAGATATATTCAAAATTAAGTGTCTCCTTTAAAATTTTCTCACGGGACTAATTTCTGCTATTGAGTATGTGGAGTGAAATATTTATAATTTCATAATTGTATAAATGTTTTTTGCTAAAATGTAATGACTGTGATACAGTTAACAAATAAATCTTTTCAGTAATCATGAGTGTTTTGACTGTGGTTCAAGGTGGGTCTCAGTGTTTATGAAAAAGGAGATCATGCCATGACCATTAAGACAAAGACTTTCAAACCTTTTAGAGCCTGTGAGATCTCTGTGTTGTACTATGACTATGAAATTTCAAAATGCTGTGTGAACTAGAGGACAACGGAGAAGCTGCACTTGTTTTTGCCACAGGTAAATTCCTGTTTCAAGGAAACCTGTGTGTCTGAAGACTATAGCCAATGGTTCTGTAGCATCTTTCTATTTCGAGAGATAGTAACTGTACTAATTGGGGTGAGGATTTAATACTGTGTATAAATGTTGAATCACTCTGTTGTGTACTTGAAACCAACAGAATATTGTGTATAAACTATACTTCAACTTAAAAGAGGGGGAAAATGGAACCTGGTGGTTTTCAAACTCTTAAACAGTAAATTACAGTTTTGTTTCAATAAACATAATACTTGATATTACTTTATGCATAAAGGAACTGTAACAGGAATTCACAAAGGTAAAAAAATTAGATTTTGGGGGAGAGAATGTATGATGTAGACTCTAACTTATTTGTTGAATAATCTTGAGCAAGTCTTCTAGGTTCCTACTAATGAAATAAGATATTAGTAGATATATTAGTGTTTGTCTTTATCTGCCCATTACAAGTTGAATTTGTAAGGGTGGACAGCACATTTTCATTTTTTTAAAGGCAAATTACCCTTAGGTGAGTGATCTATGTCAGCAAAATAACTGGATGGCTAACACAGAGAAAGAGTTAATGCAGCTTTAAAATATATGCATGGTGAATTGATTTTCATGCTTAACAAGAAGGACTTAGCTGGAATGTGGTAAGTGCTATATTTGCAGTCAGGAATTGGTCCCAAGTTTGCTTACTAAGAGTTATTGCCTTGGGAGAATCTCTCTTATTCAGAGCTTCTGTTAGCTCATCCAAGATAGTAATAAAAATCAGCCATGTGAATAATAAACATATATCAAAGAGCCTGAAACAGTATATGTTTAATTAACAATGACTGGTTTTTCATTCACAGGTGAAAGAAACTGGGCATCAGTCTGTAAGGATGTTTAGGACAGAAAATAATTTTTTAGAGTATTAATAAAATCATCATCCAATAATCCTGTGTCAGGTAACTTTGTATCTGTATTAATTTTATCCAAGTTAATGAGATTATGTGAAGTAAGTAGAGTAGGATAGGTTCTAACTGAAATCAACTGTCCTTTCTAAAAGTTCATTCTACTCTCCTCCCAAATCCCCATTTACATACACTAAAGATTCAGTTTATTCTTGGTACTTAAGTCATTCCAACATCTGAGTAAGATTATTTCCAAAGCATGCCCAGTTTTCAGGATTTCAGTGGTAAAAATTGCCTCAATGACATCCTAAAGATCTGGCAGACTGAGGTACCTGCCTACCTATCCAACAATGGTCAGAACAGAGCCAATTATATATTTCTATCAGACAATAGCTGTTCAACTGTATCTCCAAGAATTTGGAATTTTTTTTTCACAGTCAAATCTTTAGCATTTTAGTGTGCACATATGTAAAACCTCCAGATGACTAACCTCATACTATATATTAACCATTACTCAAAAACTGTGTTTCAGCAAAACCTTCAAGTGACTCGGCAATGTGCCGAGAAGAGCAGATATAGGAGATGAAGAAAGGGTTAGATGTTTATGTTAAGTCAACCACATTTAATTTACAGGCTTACCCATTCCAATGAACACCAAAGCTTTGAAAATTCAGGAACATATTGTGTAACCCTGAACCACTTTTAATAAACAAGGACTTTCCAGTTACCATAGAAAACCATGTTTCAGAGGCCTATTACATTTCCTCCTGCCCTTTACATAATGGCTTTTCTCCTCCTGCTGCTTCCCTTGCCCTCCCACCCCCCACAGACTCAGGTCAATATAAACTGTGCAGCTAATACAGTTAGTAAGCAGAAGAGGGAGACTTTTCAAACAAATGTCTTCATACTTATTAGATACCACTTACTAAGTATTTAAGATGTACTGATCCATGAGCTTCTCACTACACACACACACACACACACACACACACACACACACATACTCCCCAAACCCCAGAGGATTACATTCAATATATATGTATATATGTAACATGTATGTCAATATATTTAATTTACTCTTCTTACCAGATATATTAGATACTAGTTTTTAATCCTTAAATGGAGATAAGGAAACTGAAGACTTAACAGCTAAAGTTAGTTACTCAATAGCTAGTTCAGCTAGATACTACTACAATAAGGTTACAAATGGATTTCTGCCATCTTCCAAGTCTGTATGTTTTTATTTTTCAGCATTGATTGCTTACTGAGTATCCAGCTCTGTGCTTGGGTACTAAAACTAAATGTATAGACAAATAAGACCAAGTCCTTTGCCTTCAAAGAGTTCATAGTTGCATTGGAGAAACTACATTGTCTTATCATTTCCTGTGTTTAATTAAAATCTGGTATAGTGATTCTAAAAGTGTAATCCCTAGACTATTAGCATCAATTTCCCCTATGTATGTATTAAAAATGCACCCTCTCATGCCCCATCCAAGATCTACTGAATCTGGATTTTAAAAAGCCCTCCAGTTTATTTTAGTGCACACTGAAGTTTGGAACCAGTGACCTAATTAGACAGGGGTGGGAGAGAAGATGTAGTTTAATTTGGAGATGTGAGAAGGCTTCCTGGAGGAACTGACACTAGACTTGTATTAAGGAGGATGTATACATTTTTTTCCAGGCAAAAAGGACAACATTAATAAAAACAGAGAGGGAAGAATGCCATGTGTTTGACATTCCTAAAAATTAAAATTCAGAGGCAGGGATGGTAATAGACAAATAGTAATTATACAGGGCCACAGTCAATGTGTGTGCCTTAAATATTTTAGGCTTTATCTCATACAATGCTTGGTATAAGGGTTGTAGTAAATAACTTCAGAGACCCACTGTGAATAGGACCTGGAATTGATGTTCCTGCAAAATTAGGGTTTCTTGTTGATAGCCTGTTACTGCCCATGACTTCCTGAAGCTCCTCAGGGTACTCTTAGGCAATGTGAGGAGGATACTTTGCTGTCCAAGAAGGAGATGCTGGGAAAAAAGGAGAGAACCAGAAGGAAGCCTCAGACTCAGGTGCTTCTAGACAGGAGCAGACGCTCTGGGACCCAGTGGGGCGGTAGCAAATTAAATCAAAAGTGACTAGGTTGGAGTAAAGAGAGGGAAGAAGAGGGGTGGAAGGATGGGAAAAGGTGACTAAAATTCAGGTTAACTTTATTCTAAATAAGACACATACCATAACTACAACAATAACAAAAACAGCAAAGGGGAAATTAAGATTAACCACATAGATATCTATGACTATTACACAGCTACTATACATACTCAGTCACAGACCAGGATATAAGGACATTATCTATACTTCATCATTAGCGAATATACTCTTGACAATAACAGTTCAAGGATTATCTCTGCACACTTCTATTTATTCCCTCCTGTGTCTTCACAGCAATCTGTTACTTACAAGTTTGGAAGTATTATTTTATAATCAGCAACCCGTTTTATAGGGGCAACCTCTGCATATCTTACTTGTCCTTTTTATCGATCAAGTGTGTTAGAAGGACAAATTTCTTTGCACAAATGGTATAAACATTTTGAACAGTGACGGATTACATTGAAAGTAAATATTTTGTATTAATCACTGGGGAATCTGGGTTATAGAGTGTGGTTGACTTCAAGAATTGGTAGCAATGTAGCAACCAAAAAACACTTTTGAACTCTGGGGCCTCCAGTGGCTGAGGCACAGCTACAGATTTAGCATTCCCCCATTTTAAGCATTCCAAAACATTTTAGTGATTGTCTTGATAGGGTTCCAGTAAAAGACAGCTGTCAAAATCTATCATATATTTACAAACCTCCTACATAGCAAGTTACTATAATTGGTTGAGGTTTGTTTTTTTTTTCATTTCACTTTTAAAAGGTTGTGGAAAGCATAATTTAGGTTTGGTCAAGCTTTTATTAATGTTCACAGGAGGACTACAGTCCATAATTATACTTCAGTTTTTAAATTGTTTCATATTTGAAAAGCAGGCAAGCACATAGGCATCAAATTATCTTTACAACTTTGCTAATCTGAAAGTCGAAGCCCTCCTGAACTCTATATAATATGTACATAGTATTGCAAATCACCACATTTTACTCTATTGTATCTGCCCCATCAAATAACCAAACTAATTTGGTCAGCAGCGTTTTCATTGGTTTTATTATCTCCTTCCCCACCTCCTTTCCACTTCAGACTATGATTTAATTGCACTGAGGTTACGCTTTTAAAACCATGACATGAAATAGCCCGCAGTACTACAGCTCTTTCTCAGAAACCATAGTGCACTAAACAGAGGGGCTATTTCACTAGCCACATGTCTTTCACGAGTGTCTTAAGAGTCCAGGGTAACTGGTTTACTGGTTAAATCAGAGCCAAAGACAATAGCAATTCTAAATTGCAAAATTTCTAGAAAATATGTGGAGGTCCCTTCTGACATTAAAAGAAAAAAAAACATTAAAACTTATGAGACGTTTTTTTTTTTTTCATTATTCTGTTCTGCTTGGCCCCGAACACTGAGTTTTACTGCCAGATCCAAGAAAGGTACCTCAAAAAATATTATTTTACTATTCTGAATTACTTTAACTGTGTTTTGAAGCAAGGCACTTTGCTATATTGATGAAACCAATTATAGACTCATTCAATTTAAGAAAAAAAGTTACACTGTGGATAATATCAACTCTAGTAATCACTGGGGGAAATATCTATTAATATGGCTTCAATAGATAGCTCTATATGCCTCAGAGATCAGAACTTCTATCCTGGCCGCTTGCCCTCCATGCACTGTAATGATCCTTACTATCTTTAGAACATTGCTATTTTATTACTATCCAAAGCAAGTCTGTCTATGTAAGAGCCCATTAATTCCCTATTTTCACTATTTTCAGTAAATGAATGCTTGGGTCTCAGCATTAATGCATGAGTCCCAGCAGTGAGTTGCCAGGGTGATAAGAATATGGATTGAAATTTTGGTTGTGTTAATGGAGATGAAACAGATGAAACGGTGAATTTCCAGAGATGCTTTGCAAGAATTCTAGACTTCATGGGTAAGAGAACACCTTTGCTCAAGGGTGTGATAAATGGGATAACATTGGTGGGGGTGAGAAAGTAGGATGCTATATATAGATATCCCCATGAAAGTGTGACCTAATGTTTTTAGCAGGGAACTTCTAACACTTGTAAAATAAGAACCTTAGGTTGAAGCAAAAAAAAAAAAAATCATAGATGATTATCAAACGTGAAATGCAAAACCTACAGGCACAAGGGAAATATTTAAGAGTTTTCTTTTTGCCATTTAGTCATACATAGTTTCTCACTGAAAATGATATTGAAACTTGGTTGAGCATATCAGCCAATATATGTCCACTAAAATAATTTTTAAAATAAATTCTTTGATACAACTTGTCTTCTTTATCAATCTCAAAGCTGTTTCGTAATATGAAACATGCCATGTGGACAGCAGAGCATAAAGACATTTAAACAGTTATTAAAGTCTTGACTTTGAACTGGGAAAAGCCTTCTAAATATACTGTTGATCCAAAAGAAAACCAATATGAAAGGATGAGGAAAGACAGGCTATTTAAAGCAGGAAGAAGGAAGGAATAAGGATGAAATATTAACCACTCAGGATATTTTGGTGAGCTAACATTTTTTTGGAAAATCCTTTTTAAAATGTTCTACATAGGGTTCTTTTTAACTTTACTTACAATTTGCTTCCTTCCAAGTAAGTTATTTACTAATTAACAGTTGAACTTGTACTTTTCTCTTTGCCTCTGTGGAATGTCTTTGCCCTTCCCTGCCCGTCTCCGTGCCCCTGAAGGCGGACCTAGAGAAGCACACTCAAGGCCCCATGCAGGAGGCTGCCTTCTGACTGGGTCTGGCCAGTGGAGATGTCAGGGATGTTTTTCCAAATGCCATAATAAATGTGAAATCTCTGAAAAAGTCTTTGGCAGAGATATATTACTTTAAGCCTTACTAATATGTTATAGTTTTAAAAACAAAGACATATTATAGTATTAAAATGATAGAAATAAACATCGAATAGGTTTTACATTCTACAGTTTTACATCCGTTTATAAAGGAAAGTGAGTTGCTGAATACATTATAATTAAGTAATAATGGATAACTTCTACTGAGGCAGTTTGCTAAAAACATTGCATTGAGGTTAAGAGAGTAGGTTTTGGAATAGACTGGTTAATTACCAAAACTTCTTCCATCACTTAATAGCTATGTGACATTAGACAAAGTACTTAAATATTCTAAGCCTTAATTTCTTCATTTATAAAATGGAGATAATGATATACTCCATGTGTTTAGCCAGTCTCCAAGACGACCCCCAATGGTCCCTGTCTCCTGGTATTCATGTCCTTGTGTAGTCCCCTCCAACACTAAACAGGGCTAGCTAGAGTAACCAAAAATATTATGTTATGTAAGTGATGTAGTGTCACTTCCAATACTGAATCATAAAATATATCAAAGCTTCTTTTATTGCATCATCAGTCTTCCATCTTGAAAGTGGATTCTCTAGCCCCAGTCAGGCCTTCAGATATCTGCAATCCCAAATGACATTTTAACTGAAACCTCATGAGAGATTTTGAGCCAGCATTACTTAAACTGCTCCCATATAATTCCTGATTTACAGAAACTATGAAAAAATAAATGAAAGTTTTGGTGTAATTTGTTACACAGTAATAAATAACTAATATATCCTGCCTGATAAGGATGTAAGGATTATATGAGATAATTAGGTGAAGCCAATAGAATAGTTTCCAGAATATGATGAATACAGAAGTAGTCTCAGTTACATTCCTGAGCACCAGCCTGTTTTTGGAACTGGGATATAGTTAGCATGCTTTGTGTTTCAGTTGCCAAAAGACCCAACTCAAACTGGCTCAAGCTGAACTTCCTCCCATCCCACAAACAGGGAATTTATTGGTTCAGGTAATTAAAGTACAAGGGGAGAACTTGTTTCACAGACTACTAGATTCGGGGCTTAAACAGTATCTCCCTGGTCTCCCTGTATCCTTGGGCTTTGTTATTTATGCTCCCATTTTATTTTAGTTCTCAAGCTCTTCATAGCAAGATGACACCTGCAGCTTCAGTCTTAACTTCTCCTAGGTTCCAGTCTGGTGGGAAAGAAAATGCTTTTGCCTCCCAACAGTCCCAGAAAAATCTCATTGTGTCACTTTTGCTCTGAATGGACAATGTCAATGTCTGTGACCCAATCACAAAGACAGGAAAAGGAGAGCATAATTAGCCAGGTTAAATTATTTACACGCTTCTTCTTATGAGCACCCAGGTTAAAAGTGGAGCAGGGGTAGTTGCCAGAGGAAAACCAGGGTACTAGGGTGTTATGATTAGAAGAAGAGTAAGATGGATGCTGGGCAAAAATAACAGTATGTCCCAGGCCTCATAATAGTGATATGAAGTAGGTGATGTTATCATGTTCCACAGACAATGGAGCATAGAGCTTGAGTGGCTTGTTTGAAATTTACTCTTAGCCCTGGCTCTTTTAAAGTACTGGGAAATTGTTAGTGATTATTAAAACCATTCTGTTAAGTTTTTCAAGATCAACAATATTAGAACTGTTCGGATGATGATGAAATAATTTCCCTTTATGTTATCTTCCCTGAAACAAAGAAAATGGTATGACTTTTCCCTCAAAACAGGATTATTTAAATTATTCATGAACAGCAGTAGACATTTGGGGCACCTAAGTTTTCTTCTTCCCCTCCTTAATATCTCATAATAGGGATTCTTGACCTGATTAAATATGTTTCTTTTAAAGAAAACAATGTGATATGATAATGTTATCTAAATATAAAAAGCACATATTTATATATGTTATAATTATGTAATATACACTTTGTATAAATTTCTTATAGCAGAATGTCACAAAGAGTTGGCATGAGAATGAAAATACATGAGTTTGGGGTCTAATTCATAGGCATAATGTATCAACTGAACACTTTTTATTCTTTAGATTTTTATTTATATCAACTATAAATCTATTTCTACCATAAATGTAGACTGTGTCAACTTAGTCACTGTGTAATCATTGACAGGCTTAGATTTTATATTTTATATGTGTCTTTTCTACATTCAGTTATTTAAGTATATAGGTTCAACTCAAATTTCCTTCAGCACAAGTCATTAGCAGTAACTGCATGCATTTGATTAAAGAAAAATATTTTTCTAACTAAAAGTTTGTAGCAATAGATATGAAGGGAATTACTGATTTTAAAGGTACTATGAAGCCTATAAGAATCATCGGCTTGTTTCTAAGGCTCCCCAGAATTTCAGTGTTTCCCGTAAACCTGAGTACATCATATTTCTATACCCTATACTGTGATGCTGTAAATATCTCAGTTATTTATTCAACAGAACTGTCTGGGTGGGCCACATAGTATGCTGTGCTAGTTGCCATGGAAATACAAAGAAGTACTTTGCCTGAGATTATGTAGTGGCGAAGATGGGAGTCTAAGAAAGTGACACTGCCATTCAAGGACTTAAAATGGCACAGAGACCAGCAACAGCAAGAGATCTCAGTGCTAGGTGACATATTATTAAATGACAAAATGATGCATTGGTACAGGCCATTGCAGCCAAGTGATACTGGTGAGGAACATACGGGGCTGGGGTGGAGTGATGGGAGGCAGCTTCTCAGAAAACCTTCTTGAGTTTGGTTGAAGAATTAATAGGAATTGCAAATGTGAAGGGGAGGTAGGAGAACATTTCAGGTAAGAGTAAAAGCTAGGGGTCAAAGCAAAAAATGAACCATCATGACAGAAAAATTGGAAATGTGGGAAGCAGAAGAGGAAGGTCCAGAGGGGGGCGGCATCAAGTTGCAGGAAATAATGTAAAAGTGGAGTAAATACAAGTAGAGGTGTTTTCACACTAGAGCTTAGAGCCTAGAACTCTAGGTCAATGGGATTCTGGAGACTTTTTTTTTCAGTACCTTTCACAAACTTTTACAGAGGCTTTTACATTTGCTGTCTTCAGAGAAGAGTACTACCACTTTATACATACATAGGTAAGTAAATCCATAATAAATAAATAAAAGCTGACAGCCAAAGACTGAGAAGACACTACAATGCTGAGTAGGGGTGCAACAAGGTGAAAATTTAGGAAATGATGTGCCGAGGGGATGCAAAGGAAAATACATGTCATTCTGGGGGTTGAGTGTGGAGGCAGGGCTGGCAGAGGCTAGAGGAAGACAAAGGGGTCACAGTCTGTTACAGCAACATATGAACACTGTCTGAATATCTGAATTTATTATCTCGAAGGAATTCAGATGTCTGATGACAGGGTCTGGCCCTCCCTGTGGTGGAGTGGAGAAGGAACAGCAGATTCAAGGGGAAGAGAAGGCAAATATTCTTGTTATGATCTCTCCAACACTGTGCCAGACGGCTGACTTGCCTGGTCTCATTCAATCTTCATATCACTCCAGTAAAGCAGGATAGAGTGTGGCTAGTCAGGTGCTGGCCACATTGTGACCTGACCTTAGAGTCACAAAAAGTAGCTTTTCCATGGCAAAACTAGGTAATATATTGAATAGAGATGTTGACTCAAAACATTTTCATAGGACCCACTTAAAAAATATGGAAAAGCTGAAAAATAAAGTGATTTGTCATGGCATACAGTGTAGAGATTAGGAGCAGAGACTTTGGATCAGAAAGCCAAGTTTAGTTCTGCCCCTGGTTTGCTGTGTGACACAGGTGCTAAGGTACTAAACCTCTCTGTGCCTCAGATTTTCCCTTTACAACAGAAATAATAAATAGTGCCTACTTTCTGCCTGTTCTCAGTATTGAGTTGATATATGTAAAATGCTTAGAACATTGTTGAACATATATTAAATACTACATGTGTTGGGCATTATTTTTATAATAGTTCAGGTAAGACAGTATCCGTAAAAAAGCATGTGAGTAAAAATGTGTGGGTTAATCTATATGTGTGGCAAAGCTGCACTAAACTGAGTACATATAATCAAATGAATAGAAGTAAAATTGAGGAAATCTCAATAAGATCTGTGTGTCGTATCTGTCAATAGACCTGGTTGTGATGTTGTACTACAGTTTGTAAGATGTTAGCATAAGGTAAAACTGTAAGGGATATTATTTCTTAACAACTGCATGTGACTCTACAGTGATCACAAAGTAAAAAGTATAATTAAAAAAAATGTGGATTTTTCCCTATCCCTTTATAAATCAGTGGAAGGGCTGGGCACAGTGCACTGGGTTTTGTGAAGGGCAGGATTTTGTGTGACATGAAGAGACAAGTCCTTTATTAAGAGCTTAAAAGCAGTCTGTGCTAGCAGTGTGTGAAGGCAGGAGAGAGTAGAAATCACGTCACAAGAAAGGCTCTGACACTGCATCGGAGTAATATGCATTTCAAGATAATTTCTTCTTCTTCCTCCTCTTCCTCCTCCTACCTGTCTGATAAAGAAATCAGGTCATATGCCATTAGAGTTTTTGACATTCTGGATTTGGTTGACTTTATAGCTGATGACACTTAACATGTTCCTCTATATTCTTGTGTTTTCTGTAGTTACATATTTA
Source organism: Manis javanica (assembly GCF_040802235.1). Taxonomy (NCBI): domain Eukaryota; kingdom Metazoa; phylum Chordata; class Mammalia; order Pholidota; family Manidae; genus Manis; species Manis javanica. The sequence goes on from NC_133160.1 coordinate 108,529,528, forward strand.
GAAGTTTAATCAGATTCATCTGATTTCTGTACTTTCTAGTTAATAGTCAATGTCAGTCTTACTGCAGGTTCATTGAGTGAAATGTACCTTTTTTTTCTCTTTCTGACTGTTTTAACAATTTTTCTCTTTATCTTAGGTTTTCATAAAATTTATTATTGGATACATAGGCATGGCTTCTTTTCAATCACCCTTTTAGGGAATAATAGGGCTTAATTAATTTTTAATTTGACATCTTTTTCATTTTTTTAAACCTCAACAGTATCTCTTCAAATTTTGTTTCCACCTCATTATCTTTCTTCTCTATATTAGGACCCCTATGACAGTCCCATGTCTCTTATACTCCATTATATATTGACCATCCTTTCTTTCAGGGCTTTATGTAGTTTTTATCTGCTTTTAAATCTATCTATTGTTCTTTATTTCATTAATTGTATTTTTCATTTTTAGAATTTTCAGTTTTTGCATACATTATGGTTCTGTGGTGAGTTATCAATATTGTCATCTATTTTCTTAAATGTATTAATCAGTTATTTTGAAGTCTTTGCCTAGTATCTTCAATATCTTGACCACTTTACAGTCCCTTCCTACTATTTGTTGTTTTCTCTTACTTTTCTGTCATTTGTCCCTATTTCCTAATGTTTCTGGTAGTTACTGATTAAATGTGAGGCACTGAGTATTGAAAAACTATAGAAGTTCTGGACAAAGTTACGTTCTCCCTGAGAGGGTATACTTTACTTCAAGTTGTAGATAAGAATAGGTGTAAATCAAGGACTTTGATCAATCAAGAAGTGAGATGGATTGAGGCGGGTATTAGGTTTTATGGAAGCTGTCTATTTTGAATTTCCCTTATTAATAGAGCATAGCCTTTCAGAGGTCTCAACTGAAATGTGTTTTCCAGGGCCCTTTCTCACTGGCAGTCCTAAAATCCAATATTTATCCTTGCATCTCTGTGAGGTGACATAAATACTGCTTTATATTCTACAGTCTCTGATAAACTACTCAGCTCTGTTACTGTCTTGTAGAGGCAGCCACAGACATTATGTAAGCCAATGAGCATGGGGCACACCAAGTGAGATTCGGCCCACAGGTTGTAGTTTGCTGACCCCTGCTATAGGCCGTAATTTCTCTTTCACTTCAGTGCTCAGCCTAAAATTTGGCTAATATTCTACAGGGTAAAAAATTGCTGAGAAAGTTGGCTAAAATTTGCTAATTTGGCTAATATTCTACAGGGTAAAAAATTGCTGAGAAAGTTGGCTCACCTAAATTTCTGTCTGGAATGTGGGACCTTTCAATGCTGGCTACTTTACTTTAAAACATTGAATATATTTATTTACCTATTTTTATCCTGCCCTTATAATTATATGCAGTAAAACAAATGATCTGGTACAGATTACTCCATAATACCTAGAAATAGAAGTTTCATCTAGGTTTCATTTTCTTCTTTTATGAAACAGTTTTCAACACATCTCGGTATTCTTTGACAGCTTCCCTGATTTCTGCATTATCAGGACACTCCACGTTGATCTACATTTCAAGGGGGCAAGTGTTATAATCTTGATAGGCTGACTTCACTTGAAAAATAAAGATGTGAAGGAGAGGAAATACTTCTTTTTTTTTTTTAATTGCAGGGAGCAATCCAGACAAAATAAAGAGAAAATCAAAAGCCTTGATGTGGGAGTTTGTGTGGAAAGTGCTAGGAACTGCAACAAAGTCAGTGTGGCAAAAGCCAAGGGCAAAAGGAGGCAGTAGAGTTCAAGGGCAGAAGGGTGCATGTGGCATAGGCCTAAGAATTTTCTAAGCATCCCTTAGTTTCCTACATAAATATATTGCTGTGGAAGTATAAACACTGTTAAAAATTCAATGTGGGGAAGTGGGAAAGGAAAGAGCTATTCTAGAAAATTATGTACAGAGAATCTTTTTTAATTCTTAAAACACTATGAATTAGATATTAATATTTCCATTTTATAGATTAAGAAAGAACCTGATGCTTTGAGATGTTAAGTAAACTGTCCAAGATTATGTAACTAGTAAGTGATAAAACCCTAATTCAGACTTCAGTGTTTCACATCTACATGACTTGTATTTCTCCATATTTCATGCTGGGAAATTTCAGAGGGTCAGTTAAGATGTGTGTTGATGTAATTAACAGAGAGTTTAGCCTTAATGGAACGCAAAAGCAAGCAAAGGAGTGTTTCAGCAGAGGGGGAAATAAAATAATTAAATGTCCTAGTGACAAGAAAGAGGATATGCAGTTGGTGTGGGGGCTGGGATAGGAACAAGGGATACACAGTTTCAGTATATTTATTTCTATTTTTCTATTTTAAATTTTTTTTTTTTTTTTTTTTTTTAATCAGGGGAAAGCGTGAACGCAGTCCCCCACTACCACAAATAATGCAGTCGAGTTTCCCACATTTGGGGAAATCGCAGGGGTCAGCACATCCGCAGTGCAATGGATAAGCCTCGCCCTGGGAAAACCACCTTCGTGATCATGGTATCTCCCCTGCCAGGTAAGTATTTAAATTTTTTTAAAGATACAAAATACATATTTAATGTTATATATTATACATAATATGTAGATAATTAGACAAAATTCTATAGGATATAAGAATGGGTTATTGTCCCGACCCGCGGGATTAACGTGGAGTGTAGCCGGAGACGCCTGCAGAAATGAACAAGCAAGGGACACAAAGAACAACCAGCAAGACAGGGTGTCTGATCAAGCTGGCAAAGTTTATTGTTCACAGGCTCAATTTATACAAGTAGCAAGTAAGGGGTGGGTCAGGAGATAATTGGACCTTAGGTGGCGCTGGCGGGGAGGTGTTTTCACACATCCTCAAGGTCTCCCTATTTTCAGAGCGAGGAGTCTTGGCTCATCTTCAAGGACAAGATATGTTTTTGTGAGCAGATAACTTCCAAGGACTGCACCGGTTGCTCTCAAGCTTGTGCTTTCCCATGCTGCGTTCAGACGTGGGGGAAGGGACATAGCCCCGGCTCCCAACATCTCCCCCTTTTTTCTTTAATAAAATAACCAGCCTAACTCAGACTGGGTCAAGGTATGTGCCTGTCTTAGGTTGTACGGTTGAAGTAAATCCTTACCCGTCATGGGGGCATAGTCCTCTGTCGACCACTCCCTGTCTTAGGTTGGTATTTACTATTCAACCATATCTTACCCGTCACTGGCTACCATACTTGACTTTAGATCTTATGATTTACAAGTGGGGGAGCCGTCTGCAATTTCAAATAATGCAGGTCTCTTAAGGCTTGTTGGATGAGTTAGGAGGGATTGGGACAGGAACTTGGAGCTTTTTATCTACTGGGTAGACGGTGCCTGTCTTAGGTTTAGAGGTTTTGTACCTGGCCTCTGTTTTTCAGGAGCTTGCCTCTTTTTGGAGTCGGCCTGATATCTTCAGGGGAGCTTGCCCTAATACTGGATCGGCCTACATAAATAGGAGCTTGCCCCAGTATTAGATCGGCCCCTGTTATTTTTATCAGAGGTCTTATGTCTGTCCTGTATTTCTGCAGGTACAACCTCTTAATTACCCGTCATTGACTACCCGCCTTAATTGCCCAGAGATGTTGTCAAGGGACAGGACAAGAAACCTTGACATAGCTCGTTCCTGGTTTATTTTGTCGCCAGCTCAGGGCTCTATGTAAAGATTCACACCTTGGTCAGCTAAAGCAAGGCGGTGATAATGAACTTGTATGGGTTTTGCTACGAGGGAGTCAATTTGCTGTTTGATTAACATTGTAAGTTTTTGAAAAGCCCAGGGGCCGAAAGAAAGTACTAGTAGTAATCCTAAAAGGGGGCCTAATATAGGAAGGAGGTATGGGAGGAGTCCATTTAGTCCTGTCCAAAGAGGGTTGTTCTGAAGTTCTTTCCTTCTTCTCTCGAGATCTTCTTGAAGAATCTTTATTTTATCTCGAACAATGCCGGACTTATTGGCATAGAAGCAGCATTTTTCCTGTAAGGCTAAACAGATACCTCCCTGTTCTGCTGTGAGAAGATCTAAACCCCTACGATTTTGCAAAACTACTTCTGCGAGTGAATTACAGTAGCGATAAGGGAATGGGTAGTAGACATGATGACAAGTTTAATATCTCAACAAAATCAGTACGCCATAAGACATACTCTCCTCCTGACAAAGCAGCTCGGGCTAGGGAAAGCCAGTCATTAGGGATTAGCCACCGATCACTCAGGCTTTCAATTAATGCTAATGTGAAAGGAGCTGCGGGGCCGTAATTGGTGACGGCTGCCTTTAAGTCTTTTAAATGTTTAAGATTCAGGCGGCGATATTTTTGGGCTTTAACTGGATCTCTTATGTTGGTATTGGGCTCTTCATGGTCTGAGGGCTCTCCCTCGGGGTTTTGTTCCTGGTCTGAAATATCTGGATCTTGAGAATCGGGGGCATTTTCATCCTCACTCTCTCCTACGACTTCTGGGGGGGTCTCTGGGCGGCGACCACGGACGAGCGGGCGGCCGCGGGTGACTGGAAAGGCTAAAACTGGGTTTTTAGGTTTCGCATTCTTCGTGGGTTTTTTAGGAAGCGAGGAAGCATGCGCAGAATGTAGTGAAGTGAGCTCTGAGTCAAGGGCTTTAATCTCTTTAACGAGCTGAACATGTTCACGCTTTTGTTGTAGTATCTCTTTAAGCGAAGAGACTTCTTTAATTAGAGAAAGTTTTACTTGCCTGATGGGGTCAGTGGAAGAAGATAAGTTATGAAGTACTTCTAGAGTAGGATTTTGAGGTATGGGGGCGCCTTTTGGAAGAGTGGGATTATACGGAGGGGGTCTATAACCTATGTAGGTGGTATTATAAAAGGGTGGCGCTGTAGGGCGCCAGGGGTCTCTTTCAGCCTGGCAAGGGATGGTCTGATTTTCTAGGGGTTCTTCAGTTTGCGATTTAAAGGACGTAAGTGCAGGATAAATATTTGGAATCTTAGGGGGATCAGCCATGTCCTGGGTATCAATTTTATCATGGGTATTTGGAGATTCTGTGTCTGGTTGAGATTCGGGGGATTTGTCAGTATGGGTTATGGGTTCATCAGGAATATCTACGGCTACAGAAGGGCAGGCAGAGGGCGGTCGGGAGTCCTCTCTGAGAGCTTTTTCTCCTGTTTTGATTATAGTTTTAATGTCAGGATCTTGTGAATGAACCTCAAGGACGTCATGAATAAGGTTCCAATATGAAAATGCTGAGACGGGAACCTTTTCAGGGCCAAAGGTCCGATAAAAATCTTGAAGGGCATCACCAACTCTTTTCCACTGTTTGTGATCAATAGTGCCCTCTAGGGGAAACCATGGACAAGTCTCATGGATAAAAGTAAAAAAATACCTAAGGTCTTTTCTTTTAACCCTAATTCCTCGTGTCCTGAGGGACTCCTTGAGTCCAGTAAGGAAAACCTCATGGGAGTTCAGAGAGTTGCCCATCACTATGGCCGCAACCCTTGCACTGTAAAAATTTGAAACTTTTCCTCCAATGTAGCCGCAACTACATCAATGTCCTGAAACACTGGAGCCACTCTCGTCAGCTCTGACGAGCCCTTGTTTACGTAGGACAGTCGGCAGGTACAATCCGCCTGCTCGGACCCTCTAGGGCAGGGACTCTGGAGTCGGAGTCCCCTGGGTATGCCTTCGAGGTGGACGACCTTTAGCCCAAAGTAAACACAAGGTTTTCAGAGAGGAACGGCCAGTGAACAAAACAAGGAATAAATCGCGGCAGCAAACTGGAGGAAAGTGATAAGATCAAATGGACTGCTGAACACCCAAGAGGTTGTCTGGAATCTTGCTTGGGGAATTCGTCTACTCACCTCTCAAGGATCTGTGTTACGGACGGGTGAGCCGCAGTGATCCTTCTCCATGCAGAGTCGACATCAGGTCAATACCCGTGCGGTGACTCAAATGAATGCCTGGCCAGGGCTTCCGAGCAGACGTTTCAGCAGGAGTCCCGGGGGGCCCCACGTTGGGCGCCAGTTGTCCCGACCCGCGGGATTAACGTGGAGTGTAGCCGGAGACGCCTGCAGAAATGAACAAGCAAGGGACACAAAGAACGACCAGCAAGACAGGGTGTCTGATCAAGCTGGCAAAGTTTATTGTTTACAGGCTCAATTTATACAAGTAGCAAGTAAGGGGTGGGTCAGGAGATAATTGGACCTTAGGTGGCGCTGGCGGGGAGGTGTTTTCACACATCCTCAAGGTCTCCCTATTTTCAGAGCGAGGAGTCTTGGCTCATCTTCAAGGACAAGATATGTTTTTGTGAGCAGATAACTTCCAAGGACTGCACCGGTTGCTCTCAAGCTTGTGCTTTCCCATGCTGCGTTCAGACGTGGGGGAAGGGACATAGCCCCGGCTCCCAACAGGTTATATAATTAGACATAGTATATAATAGTATGTAATTACAAATAAAACATTATGTATTATTTGTTGTGTATTCTATTACATCCATAGTTTCAGTATATTTCATGTAATTGTAGCAAATGCAGTTTCCAAACAGGTAAGACAAGTTATATTTCAAAGAGGAAAAACATTTTATGGCTCCTTCCAAAAGGCAAATATTTCTCTATTAAGAAGAGTGAATAAAGGGCTAGACTTATTCTGTATTGTCCCAGAGGGTTTTGGGGATAGAAAGGTAGAAATTATTCTAATATCATTTTGTATGTGCCTTTTCAATTATTTGAGCTGTTTGAAAATGGAATCAGCTGCCTTTGCAGTTGTTCTAATTCTTTTGAGGTCACTGACACTTTTGGGAATTTGGTTAAGTATAGAAGCTAACCCACATATCCAAAAATTAACATAGAACTTCAAGGTGTTACCTGATCCCCAAAACTTATTTAGGCACTCTCATGGCATTTATGACCCCAAGTTAAGAACCTGGAAGAGACTGAGAGCTTTCTGGTTTTATAAACATTCACGTAGAGGCTGGACAACTTTAGCCTAACACAGCAGAGAAAATGGAAGCACAGACTGATGAAATCCTGGCAGTGGTCCTAAAACAATTGTGAAAATTGCCAAATTAGCAGTGATACACCTGTATGTTCCCTCTCTTGATCACCTGCATGAGTATACCCTTGTATCCTAAACAGTCATATAAAAGCCTGTATTTTCTTGAAGCATTTTTATCCTTGCACCTTTTAAATTATTTCCATGGTGTTAGAGTTGGCAAGAGTGTGCTATGAACCTAGTGAAAATGATCATCCAGGGGGAGAAACAGGTCTAAAAGAGATGTAATATGAGCCAGAACCACCATCTACTCTACAAGACAATTTCTTTTATAAAATGCCAATATCCTCAAATGGCATCAAATTGTCATATTTATTTTGTTGACTCAGCTGGTTCCTAAATTGCAACTCAAATCAGTTACTTGAATATTTCAATGTGTTAAAAATAATGTCGAAGCAAACAAAGACTCATGCCTTTTTCACTTCATACAACCATCTTGTTTATTAATCTGCATCCCAGACGAACTTGTTTTATTTGGATACACAATTTTTCAAAAATATTCTCCAAAATTCTCACCAGCCCAAGATTTTTAACTTTTGTGCAAACATATGTGCACTGTTTTTGCTTTTTATTTCACTTTTAGTGTTCTGGTGCTACTTTAGTTAATTTTCAAATTATTTCTTATTTTGCAGTGTAGTCTTGGGAAAGGAATACTTGGTTGGAATTTGGAAGAATGTGTTCTAATTTCATTCCCAAACTGATGAGCTAGATGACTTAAAAATACATCAACTAAACAGAGCCACCTAGCAAGAAAATAAATATGGTGCTTAACACATGGAAGAGATCTCATCAGGATTCAGTAAATATATGAATGAATACAGAACATTGACTACTCATTATTTTATTATTTTATTATTAAATTTTAAATCATTTATTGTTTGTGATTATTAAAGCATTGCACACTCGCTGAAGAAATCCTGGATATACAGAGAACAGAGGAAACATATTTAAGAGTTTGTAATTCTACTACCCTGAGATATTAAAATTATAATACTTTTCCTATCTTTTTTATACCGCAAATGGCATAAATATCTCTATTTTATATGTTCATTTTAATTAGAAGCAGGTTTAATAGGTTTATATACAGGGTGTATACACATACACACACACACACACACACACACACACATATATGTATATCCCCACACCATAATTCTTTGAGAACACAGTTTAATGTCTATATCATAGTTCACCAAATGTAAGCATTATTTTTTAATGAGTCCTTCCTTTGGACATTTAATTTATTCCAAATTTTTTACAAGTACAAGTTTAATGAATATCCTTGTCCACAAATATTCAGAAATAGGATCATTAGAACACAGAATGTGGACATTATAAGCTATTTGTCACATATCACTGAAGTATGTCTGACCATTTTCAAGAGCATCACCCATGTATATGAACACTCATTTCACATCATTAATTTTGCCAACAATGCTTATTCAATACCAGATTGAAATATGAAAATTATGTAATTATCCTAATATAATCTATTTAATTGAAGCTGAGTCTGAATATTTTTCACATATTTTTTTAGACATTTTTTTGTGAATTAGTTTTTTAAGTCTTGGTCTAAGGAAATGTGTTTTTTTAAAAAAGAAAATAAACTAAGTACACATATATATGTGTATATTTCTATTACCAGAGGAAAAAATGCAAAAGGATATACACACTGGAAGGGGGTATTTGGAAGTGCAGAAAGATTATTTAGTTTTTACATGTAACTTTGTTTTGTTTAAATTGGTATTACTTTTGCTTTTAAAAATATAAAGTAATAGTATGCTTCTCTGAAAAAGCATATATACCTGTCTAAAATTTTGATGATTCTGAGGATAATTTGTGTGCCTGAAAAAATTAATTATTTGGGTTTGTTAAATTAATATTAAACAATAAATTCATAGTTTAAATTTTATCTTATATTTTTCTTCATTAGTCTCTTTGTAAATTGAGTAAATTTTAACAGTATCTTCAAGAGAACTTTTGATTGATGTACAAGCAGTCTAATATAAACAAACTAAAATTTCTTAACAATCTCTACCATTTACAAAGTCAGTTAAATTCTTTGAAACACTTTCAACTACAGCTCATGTATAAATTGAATATATTAACTTTCTTTTGAAGTATTTCAATTATACTTTTTCTAGTCATTGTAACAGCCATGGATTCAAGTCCATACCTTCCAAATGGAATTGGCTAGTAGCACTAGGCCTCTCAACTCAAAAAACTAACAGAGATTTTCTTCTGTTTGGTATCAGTCAATAGCCTCATACCCTAGTCTCTGCTTCATACTATTCTGAATTTGTTTCATATTCTTACAGTATAACCAGGCCACAATTCTTAAAGATAAATGGTATTTCATTACATTCCTTTTATCTCTCAGAGCTAAGCTGATTCTAGGATTACACTGATTATAACTGTCATTAGTATAACTTTAATAATGTAAAGAAAGCAATGCATATTAGAAAAATGTGCTTTTTCATGTAGTTATAGACAAATGTGAGAGTTCAGTTTGATGACTAATAGGAGTCACTATTCTTCTCAGTGGAGGGGACAAGTTTCTGAAAAGGAAGCATCACCTGAATCAGAGCTGACTAAAACTGATGGTGCCTGCTGCCCACATAGCTGTGTTCCTGTCTTTATATGGCCAGTCGCATCCCCTTTGGTTGACATCCACTGAAGCAATCAGGTGCCTGCATCATATTTTTTTCTGGCAAATCTTGACATGTTTTTGTCACTTTCCTTCATGCTCCATTGATGTTTATAATGTCCTTTGTAAAGTGAAGAATTTCCATTCATTTCTTATTGATAATCTGTCCTTATTACCTGTTTCTTTTCTTGGTATCTTAAAGGTGCTTCTCTTCCCCAAGCTAGCAAAACTCTAGGTTTTCATATCTTAGATTTTCATTAGTGATTCTTCTTACTAATATTTGCCTACCTTTCATTAGCCAGAATGGGCAGATCTAAACTGGCGATAACAACCTAAAGTATTGGCAATAAAACTCAGGGCAGAAATTACAAAACACATGACAGTCATTGCTAATGGTCCTTTGAACTCCATTTTTCCTTTTCCTATAATAACACAACTTTAGGCTGGATCTGCCATAGTTCAGCATAGACTAAATTTCTTAGAGTTCCTTATAGTTTGGAATGGCCATTTGACTAGGCTCCATAAAAACGGGATGAGAGAGGAAATAACTTCTAGTCATTCTCTTTAATAGAAATATCCATGCCCTCTCTGTTCTTCCCATTTTCCATGTTAGCTGGAGTTATGGCAGGGACCAGAGAAGCCACTTACAGTACATAATGAGAGACATGTATTTAGAATGGTTGAAAAATAACATAGAAGGAGTATGTGTCCCTGGGATGACAGGGTCACTGTGTCAGACCTAGAAGTTTATGTTCAGTCTGTTGATAAACAGAGATAAAAAAGTCCATCTTGCACTTTACCATTTATTACTAGTTGAATAGACTTCGAACTAGTAATGTGAGCTGAGGAGACAAACTGTAATGTGCCATTGTTGTTTCCATTGGTTGAAGACATATAATAGATTTTATTCAATTGAATTGATCAGGTAGGAAGAAATGTAGTTATATTAGCAGTACCAGTCAGTATTTCAATTAATGTTTATATATTTAAAATATTTCTCTAGCAAATACCTACATTTCTGAACACATATGAACCTCTTCATCAGTGGGAGGTAAATAAATTTGGCTTGTGCCTGATACTTTGAAAAAGCATGAACATCTATGCTTTTAACATGTTAACTAAGAAATATGCTTCAAAATAACTTCAAGAGAAGACAGTACAGCCTATTATTAAGGGAGGGGGCTGTAGTGCACAGGGATCTGGATTTGGATTATGGCTCGGCCACTATAGTAGGCACAATTCTAAATGACCCACACAATACTCACCCCATGGTATGCATACTTACTATAATTTTCTCCCTTTGAATATGGGAAGAACCTGAGAATATAATAGGATATCACTCCTATAATTGGTTATGTTTTCAGCTGACTTTGAGTTAATCAAAAGGGGGGAAAAATCCAGGTGGGTCTAATTAGACGAGCTCTTAAAAAATGACAGGATCATTTCTGTTCATCCTGAAGTCAGAACAAATTGCGTGTGAGAGGGCCTCTGCGGGGGGGTTGTGAGGCAAGGACCTGGAAGCAGCCTCTAGGAGCTGGCAGTGGTCCCCAGCTGCCAAATAACAACACAACAGGGATCCTACTCCCACAACCAAAATAACTGAATTCTGCAAACAACCTGAGGGAGGCTGGAAGCAAAAATTTCTGTAATTGAGCCTCCAAATGAGGAGGTAGCTGGCTCACACACTGATTTCAAAGAAATGTGTTTTTGAAAGAAAAGATAAAATAAACTTTAGATACACAGACATGTATTTGTACCTTTTTACACTAGCAAATAAGAGAAGTGTGAAAGGATACACACCTCTGGAGGGGATGTTTGGAGTGCAGAAATGTTAGTATTATATGTATCTCATTTGGACTTTAAAAGAGGAAGAGAGATTCTTGTAATGGCATAATGCTTATTAGAAAAACTGTCTCCTGCATTTAAGTGCAAAGCTGAGCTTTTAATCAACATACTTGGACCTAAAGTTGAGATTTCTGAGCAAAGTACTGAAGGTGCTGCCTGGGTTCTTTTTGCCACTTACAGTGTAATGTTGGAGAATTTAGTTACATGAAAGCTGTTTTAAGAGATGAGGCATTGCCTCACAGATCTCAAATAAACCAGAGGACCTCTAAGAAGAGAAGCCAAAAAGAAAGAATAGATCTGTGGGTATGGCTTTTGTCCAATGGAGTGAATACCATGGAAATCCATGGAAGATGCACAAAGTCCTTGAAAGAATCGTATCAGCAGAAACACCCCAAGCTTGGCCTGAAGAAGATAAGAGAAGTACAAACGTTAGAAGGTTGTCAGAACCCTGGAAATTCTACAGGCAGGAATCAGGCTGATAAATTGCCAAGAGACACAGAGAATTTTACAGTCTTTATAAACTAATCAAGAAACTCCCATTTGCCAGCCAGATTACAGAATTGGTTTGGACCGGTGACACCTTTTTACCTTCCATTACCCCTTTTTTGAACCAGAATGTTCATAGCTATTATTCTCTATGCCTGTCTCACCATTGCATGTTGGAAATATTGTGGGAAGGTAACTTTTTCCTTTGATAGGTCCACAGACAGAGAGGCATAGTGCCCCAGGAATTGTATTTATGAAATATAATAGAAGCCTCATTTGCCACTCATTAAGATGATTTAGATGATTAAATTTGTTTTACCTTAAGCTAAGGAAATTGAGCTACCATTTTGGACTTGACTTGATGAGATGATGAAATTCATATTTAGATGATAAGATTTTGGACTACAGCTGATGCCATAATGGGATGAGTCTTTTGGGGACCCACTTAGGAAGGGCAGACCGTGGTAGGCAGAATTCTTAGAGGGCCTCCAAGATTTCTGCTCCCTGCTCTAATACCCTGTATAGTCATTTGCCTTCTGTTGTGGGTGGCACCTATGACTATAATGCATATCGCTCATTTTCAGATTAAGTTTTATGCCAAATGGTGATGGGATTGCCACTCAGTGATTACTTTACATTATATAAAACTCCGTCATAGAAGAAAATAGAGGTATTTGATGTCAGAGCGATCAACTTCTGCTGGCTAGAGAGAAAGCAAATTGATACACTGTGAACTTCCTATGGGACTCAGCTGGAAAGGAACTGGGGGCAGCCTCTTGTTGCCAAAAGTGGTTCCCAGCCAACAGCTAGTTAAGATGATGGATGTTAGTCACAGCCACACAGAAATGAGTCATGTCAACAACAAATGCACTTGGAAAAGATGTCCAAGCCTCAGAGAAGAATCATAGCCCTGGTTAACACCTTGATTTCAGCTTGTTAAGACACTGAGCAGGGGACTGAGCTGACCTGTACATGCACTTCTGAACTACAGTACTATAAAATAATAAATGATAATTGTTTCAAGCCACTAACTTTATGGTAACTTGTTGCACAGCAATATAAATCTAATATAGCTACTAATGAACTATGGCATCCTCAGTAAAATTCTGAAACAGTCTCACTAAGCCTCAGTCTCACTAAGCATCAGTAAAAGAGGATGGTAATACCTATGTCATACCATAGTGTATTGAATGAAATAATTTCTATTAAGCTGCAGTAAAATGTCAGGCACCTAGTAAGTTTTAACATGTATATATCATTATTTCCAAGAAAACTGTAAAGATCTTAAATTTTCTTTCAACTGACTTATTGGCATCTACCAAAGTTTTAACCTAAGGTAATCTAATCGGCTCTGCTCACCACCTATTCTTACTCTTGTGGTATAGTAAAGAAAGCAAAGACTCCAAAGAACTGGAGTCAAAAGGCCTGGAAAAGTAAAAAAAATCTTTCAAAGCCTTATTCACACTCTCTGTAAAAAAGAAATAATAATCCTATCTGATCTAATTTTAAGTGAGTATGTGTGTGTGTGGGGGGCGGGGGGCATGCCCATATCAGAGTTATATAGAAATGTTGTTGAAGTGCTGTATTAGCTGCAAAGACCCGTAAATGATATAAAACTTTTTGCCACTGCCAATGATTTCTTATTGTAACTGCATAGGGAGGATAAAATTTAATCATCCTAAGAACTTACAAATAAGCAAGGTATTTCCTGTATATATTTGGTATCTGTAAAATGGACTCTTACACTTAAACAGCAGTTCAGCTGAGTCTAGAACTCTAGTGGAACATTTATCATCCCTATGAAAGTTAGAGCTATCTTCTCATTGTCTTTTGATGTCTATTGCTGTTGACATTTTAGATTATTGCAGACATTTTGACTTGTCAGCTCAACTATTTTTCCCTTATAGGTGATTTGGGTTTTTCTACAGTTCTTTTAAAGATTTTCTATTTGTCTTTGGTGTTATATACTTACACTAAATTGTGTCTAGGCAATGGTTTATTTTTATGTACTGTGCTGTTAACTCATTGTGCTTGTTAAGTCTTAAGGTTCCTTCCGTTTATTCAAAAGAACTTTTAGCTATTGTTTTTTCAAGTATTGTCTTAGTGTCATTCTCTCTACTCTGTCCTGAAACTCAGAGTAGAAAGGTGCTGCACCATCTTATTTTATTATCTGTGTGTCATAATCTCATAATTTTTCAAGTTTTATATCTCCATACTATATTCTGGATAATTTCTTCAATTCTATATTCCAAATTACTAATTGTGTCTTCAGTTTCTTTAATGTTATTTAACCTGTCCATTGAGATTTTTCTCCCTTAATTATGATGTTTTTATTTCATTTTAGAAGTTTACATTAGTTCTTTTAAAATTTAACATTTTCACAGGTCCTATTTGTAAAGGTCCAATAATTTAACTTATAAATTTCTTCATTTAAAAAACGCTTCTTTTAAATTCTCAATCTAATTATCTTAAATTCTTGAAACTAATGCTTTTAATCTAAAAATTAACCCATAGGGAATTTTCTTGATGTGTTCTGTCAGTTTTTATTGTGAGCTCATCTCCAGTAGCTAGCAATGTTTCTTTTTTTTTTTTATGGGAATCACTTGCACTCTGGGTGGTGTAATTGCTTCTTGAAAGAGGTTTAGCATTCCTTTTTATGCCAGTAAGGTAAAGTGCTATTTCTGACTAAGGACTGATTTTGTTATATTTTTTAGTTAAATGAGGCTTCCTCAACCACGTGGTCTGAATAAATTTGGACCTCAAAATAAGCAAGGCCCACATCTAGCAGTTAGATTTCTCAGAAAAACTTTTTATATTCTCCTCCTACCCAGGATTTTGGGAAAGACAGACTGCCTTTCTGTGCCATTAGGCATATTATCTTTAGCCAGCTCTTTCACCAAGCATACATGTTGCAGATTGGGTTCCCTGGAAAACAGGTTGAGAAAGAGTTTAGGGTTCAAGCCATTGGTTAGGAAATGCTCTTAGGATTAACATCTGTGGAAGGAAAAGAAAGAAAATAAGACTGGACAGTGGAAGAAGTTGAGCTGTGATGCAGTCATATTAAATACCTCGGCTAACCTTCTGTGTGACTTTGGAGTTGATACAACCCTTTATAGTTGCTTCCCAATGGGGAAACAGGGCCAGGCCTTTATACCCTGTCAGTCCTTGGATGCTGGCTACCCCAGGAAAGAGACATGGCTTTGCTGAGACAACTCTCTTTAGCTGAGATCATTCCCAAAGGGGGCTGGCAACAAAGGACTGTCTTCCAGTCACTCCCAACAACTAGGATTATAAATCCTTTGTTCCTGAGGGCATCTAGCAGCACTTCATTCACCCCAGTACAGACATCAGAGGCCCCAGCTCTCTTCAGGTAAGCTCTGAATCTCATCTCCTATTCCCATATGAACATTAAGCATATGTTCTAACTACCGGCATCGTAATTACCAGCACCATTCCCTCCACACTCCCCACTGCCTAGATCAGGACCAGGTGCATTAATAGTTCATGAGTTTCTAGTTCCTGTTTACAGTTATTGGAGTCAATCCAAGCCAGACATTTTGTGAAGTTGAATTACACTTGGACAGTAAGAGCAGGATTGTCCCAGGAAAAATGGGAAGTATATTTTTATTTTAAGTATCTTTTTTTCTTGTGATTTTATTCACAAGATCAATTTTTGGTTCTTATATTTTCTTCCTCTGGCACTTCTATGTATATTTGGGGAGTTTTTATGTTATGTTAGTCCACCAACTTGCAGGAAAGGAAAGGTATGCTTTCACTTTTTAAAACTTAACCTGAATTTATCAGAATTGCAGCAAAGGTAATATATGTATACGTCATTACATTTTATTTCAAGCTAAAGTCTAGCACTATTTATCAACCAATTAATAATTTTTGCATTGATTTAAAATGACACTTATATTATATGCAAGTCCCAGACACATATATGTACACAGATATTCAACTCTAAAATCTGTTCTTGTGTTTTTTTATTCATTTCCATTAATCTGCTCATTTCTGTACCAGCGTCACATTGATTTGACATTTGTAGATTTGTAACTTATTTTACTATGCAAGATCCTCTTCTGCTTTCCTTACACAGGCTATTACTTAAAATAAAACTGCACAAAACTCCCACTGGAAATTTAATTGGAGTTTATTACATTACATAGACATGTATAATTTTTTTATTTGCCTAAATATTTTATATTTATTGTTATTATTATTCAACAGCTTTTCCTTTACAGAGTTGATTATTGTAGATGTAGAGGAGAGTTTTTGCTTTTTTTCTGTTTATGTTCTGCAGTCATCTACTTTATTAGACAGACATTTTAGTTGTTACAGGCTGGGTATCTGAATCCAAGGTGAAGCATTTTCTTTTTTCCTTTTCATACAAACATACCAATTTCTTAGTTTTGAACAGTGCAGCATATCACTGTCACTAGAGATTGACTGCACTGATAATAACCGTGGGAAGTAATGCACAATTGTGGTTTCTATAGTGGTCTAATTCTAAGCAAAATTCCACTGAGGTTTAGTTTACAGGAGAGTCTTCCTATATTTTGCTTTGTATAAAAACAAAGACCACAATTGTGACCACCCAGAAGCAAAGGACTTGTTGCCAGGAGGATATGGAGAGAAGAAGTTTGTGTAAACACATGTTCTTGTTTATAATACTTTTAGACAAATTTAAATCAAGATTTTAAAATGAAATGCTGTTTTTATCTGATTTAATTATTTCTAAAACATCTGCTGTGAGACAATAACATCAATTAAAAAGCACTCTTATCCAGGATTGGAGGCACTTTTAAAATGACAATCCTCAGATAACTGAATTAATATCAAAATGAGTATGGGAGCAGGAATAAAACATACTTATAAAAATTTACCAAAGAAATAGTAATTTGTTTATCACAGGTTACTCATTCCTTCTGGGGACTCACTATTCTTTTTATCCTGAACTTTCTTCAGGTGTCCCAAGATGCCATGATAGCTCTTGGTTCTGGGGCATTTCACAAATTACTTTCCTTTCCCCCATCTCTCCCTCTTCTGTCACATCTGCGCATCCATCAGGTGTCAGTTTAGATGTTTCACTGCCAAAGGAGGCTTCCCTTCCCTGGTGACCTCCTTTGGAAGGGCCTTCGTTATTCTCTCCCACTTTAACCTGTACTTCTACTTACACTTTTATTGTATTTGATTCTTATATTTGTGTCCCTGAAAAAAAGTTAAAATTTGAAGTGTTGTTATGCCTGTATTACTATCATTTATGTCCACAAACTTATGCCATTTAGACATTATTGTCCTTTATTGTTTATACTATGAATGTTATAGAACATAATAGTTTAATGCAACTGAGACTGGGAAAATAAAAGATGAATTTGTGAAAAAGTTAGAACTAATGTTTAATTAAGAAATAATGTCCACATTAACTAGCTAATATCTAATACTTGACTAGTAAACTGAATAGTGGAATATTAACTCTGGTAAGGAGATACGGAAATTTGCGGGACTGAAGAATTGCCTTGACATTAGGGAAACTATAAGGGGACCTAAGTTTGGTATAAATAATTTGGTTATCAGTAAATATTTTGAATAAATAAATACAAACTAAAATAACTGAAATTTACTACTGAAATATCCTTAATGCATTGATATTCTCATTGGTGATAAATCCCATTGTTTGCAGTCATGAGAAAAAACAATTTTAAAATTACTTTTTAACTGAGTTTTGAATATTAAACTTTAGATTAATATTTTAAAAATTGAACTTTCAGTAATTATTAAATATCCTATATTTTGTATCTAATTATAATTTTGCCTTCTGTTTTTAAAAAATTCCTTCCAATGTTTCCTATATGAAGTAATAAAGAGAGAGCATAAAAACCAACTTATTAGAACACAAAAACCACCGAACCTTGACAAGTTGTGAGAATAGAAATAATAATAATAGTTTCTATGTGGTTTGAGTAATTATTCTCATTATTTTAAAACTGTTCATCATATGAAATGATTAAAACTCAAACCATGGTGTGTGCATTCTTAGGGAGTCATACTAATAGCTGCATGTAACCACAAAAGGTCAAACACAATATTTTTTAAATATCTGATATAGTTGAGGAAGTCATGAATTCTATGATAATGATAACAATATCCACTCCTTCATATCATCTATTGTTTGGCCCATGTTTTTCTCCTTAAAATATTCCTGATCTTGATCAATCTAGATACTTTATATATAGCATAAGTCAGCAAACATTTCTGTAAATTGGCAAATAATAAATATATTTTAGGCTTTGTAGGCTGTAGGGAAGTTGGGGTTCCTATGGCCAGGATCCTCACTGAACTTAAACCACCTGATGATGCAACTGGCTTGTTGCTAGGATACTACTTTCACACCTTTAGGCAATAAGCTCTTATTGCGCTATATAGAGAGCTCAGCCCAGTGCTCTGGGCAGAGGTAGAGGTGCTAGTGTTCAACCTACCGCCAGGAGAACAAGTTGGGTAATAAACCCTTTCTCCCCGAAGAACGCTTTGTTGTTAATTTCTTTGGTTACATTGAGTCACAAGAGAACTTGCCCAGGGCTGAAACCCAATGGCAAGACAATTGGTGAAACTTGGCAGGGTTCATTGTTGAATAAGGAAAAAGACAGGCTGCCCTTATGGGAGGGGTGCTTCAGCAGGCTGCCCCTGTGAATGGGGAGACAGTGAATTGTCCCCCAGTGGGTATGTGGTCTGAGGTGGCTTGCCTCCTAGAGGACTGGGCCCCATCCCAGGACTGGAGGCAAGTGGAGGTGACACCTGAGGCTGTAGGGGTGGCCCTTGGTATAGTAGGTAGGTCTTTTGAGAAACAGAGTGCCCGTGAGGCAATGGGGACTGTGAGTTGGCTGCTTCTCTGAGTATTAAAACGGTCTGCAGAAGAGACCCAGAAATCATGGCATGAGAACACGAGCTGCAAACTTCTGTGGATTCACCGAAGAAGGAAATGGCATTGATGTGAGAGGAGGCAGCACGAGAACACCAGGAGCAAGGTACCATTGAAGAGGTAAAAAATTCCTTACAGAATGAGACAGCAGTGCTGCCAGGTGTTCTGAAGGAGGAAGAGGCCATGAAGGAAAAGGATGAACTCCTGAGGGAAGCACAGGTGGGGGTGGCACGAGAACGTCAGCTGCGCAGCATTGAGCTGAAGGTAAGAGAGCTTCTGAAGACAGAGGCAGCATTGCTGCGAGGCACAGTAGTTACAGTAAAAGTTGTAGCAGTGGAGGCACTCGGGGGAGGGGAGAGAAAGCTGCCATCAGCCCCAGAAATGGAGGAGCTGGGGAAGGATGAAGGGGTGGTGCTGGAGGCATCGGCACCTCCTGTGTTGAAAGCATGCCCAGTGGTTGTAAAGAAAATAAAGACCCAGCAGCTGAAAGTTCCCCAAGGAGAGGAGCAGCCCCCTCCCCAGGTCGTGGGGCACTCTATGGTTCGCCTCTATACTCAGGCTGAGCCGGTGGATTTGGGCTCCCGGTTTAGGCAGAAGCCCTCGGAGTCAATAGAAGCTTGGCTCCTGTGTCTGTGGGACTTAGGGGTGGATGGAATTGTTCTGTCGTGATCAGAGATGGGAAAGCTGTCTTCCCTGAAAGTGCAGCCCGCTTTGAGGCAGCAATTACAAAATGAACATCAGACCCCAGGGAGTCACTCCCTCCTCGACTGGCTTATGGCTGCACTTTGTGCTGTGTGGCCCAATCTGGGTGATCTGCCATCCTCTCCTGTTAGATGGCAGACATATGCTGAGCTCCAACAGGTGCTACGAGAGCTAGGCATAAGAAATGCCATCTATAGTCCAGAGAATTATGGCCCAGATGAAGAGATTTTCACTACTGGAATGAGAAATATTGTGCTTCAAATGGCTCCTACATCCCTCTTTGGGTCTCTAATGGCCATTCTTTCCCCTCACTTAGGGCAGCCCATAAGCGAAGTGACACATACAGTGGCAGACTTAGGAGAGGCAGAAGCAATGAGAATCTGGAAAGAAAGAAGATCTGTTACTCACAAGAAGAATTTACAGGGCCCCATGAAGGTTACAAGGACCCAGATGTGGGTTGATTTAATATGGGCAGGAGCAGATGGAAATAAATTAGATGGAAAGTCCCACTGGAGCTATGGCAACAGCTGAAACCAGAGCAGCAGTTCCAGCCATTAAGACCAAAGAGGCAGAGATCAGAGACAGAACCATGAGTCTGGCCTGTGTGTTTGCAAGACTTGCTGCTGGAGAGTGAGCCAACCTAACTTGAGCCCACACAGTAAGGTGATTGGGGAACATGGTTTGACTGACGGGAAGGTCAAGTTATCTGCCCTGAGGGACCGGGGAGGACCAGAGGCCACATGTTGAAATAGCTATGCATTGGTCTCCAGTGAACCTAGAACATGTCCTGGCTTTGGTGGACACTGGGGTTGAATGTTCACTGATTCATGGTAACCCTGAGCAGTTCCCTGGGACCCCCACTATCATAGATGGATACGGGGAGAAGACTATCAGAGTGAAAAAAGCCCAAATCCCTTTGGGAATAGGGCGTCTACCCCCAAAAGAGTATTCTTTGTATATATCTCCTATCCCTGAGTATATTTTGAGGATTGATATCCTGCAGGGTCTATGGTTGCAGACCACTGCAGGTGAGTTCAGACTGAGTGTATGTGTGGTAATGGCAGTTCTGACGGGACATGTTAGGTACCCACCCATAGATTTGCCTTTGCCTCTGTGGATGACTAATACCAAACAATACAAACTGCCTGGAGGGCATAAAGAGATTGGATAAACTCTCCAGGAGCTGGAAAAGGTGGGTATTATAAAGCCCACCCATAGTCCTTTCAATTTCCCAGTGTGGCCTGTAAAAAAGTCAGATGGCTCCTGGCATATGACTGTGGATTACACATACCCCCTATGCATGCTGCTGTCCCCTCTATTGCAGGCCTGATGGATACCCTCAGCAATGAACTAGGAACATACCATTATGTGGTAGATCTTGCTAATGCCTTCTTGTCCATTGACATTGAGCAGGGAAGTCAGCAACAGTTTGCCTTCACGTGGGAAGGACGGCAATGGACTTTCACTGTCCTTCCATAGGGATACCTCCACAGCCCCACCATGTGTCATGGACTTGTAGCCCAGGACTTGGCTACATGGGAGAAACCGCCAATGGTGAGGCTGTATCATTATATTGATGATGTCATGGTCACGTCCAATTCTCTTTCAGATCTAGAAGGTGCAGCACCTAGACTGCTGTAACATCTACAGGAGAAAGGATGGGCTATGAACAGCACTAAGGTTCAGGGACCTGGTATGCCTGTCAAATTCTTGGGGGTCATCTGGTCGGATAAGACCGAAGTCATACCAGAAGCAGTTATAGGTAAAGTCCAGACCTTTTCTATTTCCTGCCCCTACAACTGTAGCATTGCTACAGGAGTTTTTGGGTCTTCTAGGCTACCAGAAAGTGTTTATCCCACACTTGGCACAAATTCTGAAGCCCTTATACTGGTTGGTACAAAAGGGTGTCAGGTGGGACTGGGATGAGACATGTGCATCTGCCTTTACTAAAGCAAAACAGGCAGTCAAGGCCGTGCAGGCCTTGAGTGTGATAGATCCATCAAGGCCCTATGAGCTGGATGTTCATGTGACTGAAGGTGATTATGGCTGAAGTCTCTGGCAGCAGCTTGAATGAACTCACCAAGCCATTGGATTCTGGTCACAACTCTGGAAAGGGGTAGAGGTATGATACACTTTGATAGAAAAACAACTGGCTGCTGTGTATCATGCCTTGCTGGCTACAGAACCCATCACTGGAATGGCCCCGATAAAGGTAATAACCACCTATCCCATCTTGGGGTGGGTACAAGACTGGACCCAAAAGCCAAGGAGTGATGTGGCACAAATGCCCACACTGGCCAAGCGGGGTGCTTACCTACAGCAGTGTAGTGCCCTCTCTAGTAGCTTCTTGAGTGAAGAACTCAAACACTTGTTGGGGACTGTGACATATACTAGTGAAAAGCATAAGAACCTGCTTTTGAATCATTAGCAGAGAGAGTACCTATCGGGAATGAAAATACCTGAAGACACATGGTACACAGATTGCTCCAGCCATGGGCAGCCCCCAAAATGGGGGGCCATAGCTTTCCATCCTAAGACTGAGACAATATGGCTGGAAGAGGGTGAAGGGAAGAGCAGCGAAAGGGCAGAGTTGTGGGCCATGTGGCTTGTGATCAGCCAGGAGCCCACCCCCATATTTGTCTGCACTGAAAGTTGGGCTGTCTATTGGGGCTTCATCCTGTGGCTACCAACCTGGTACCATGCCAACTGGCTGGTTGGTCACCAACCCCTTTGGGGGCAAGAATTGTGGCAAGACTTATAGGCCTGTGGTCAGACTAAAATAATTACAGTATATACCATGTGACAGGTCATTTGCCACTGGCATCCCTAAGAAATGATAAAGCAGTTAAATTGGCCCAGATATGTTGGTTAGAAGGAAAGCCTGCCTCTGACGTAGCCCAATGGTTACACCAGCGTTTGTTGCATGTGGGGCAAAAGACAATGTGGGCTGTAGCTTGTCGGTGGGGCTTGCCTTTGACCTTTGAAGAAGTTAGTAGAGCCTGGCAGGAGTGTGTTGTGTGCTCCAAAAGGGACTTACACTGAGTTCCACAGCAACATGGGACAATAGCTTAGGGACCTATACCCCTCGTCAGGTGGCAGATAGACTATATTGGGCCTCTACCTGTGTCTGAAGCATATTAGTATGCTATGATTTGTGTGGACACAGCTATTGGACTTCTGGTTGCTTTTCCTACCCATTGTGTAGACCAGCAGATGACCAAAAGGGGCCTGGAGCGTCTCTTTGCTGCCTATAGCCAACCAGAGGTAATTGAGAGTGATCAGGGCACCCATTTTACTGGACATACACTGCAAGAATGGATGCGACAGATGGGAATCAAACGGAAGTTTCATATGCCATATAATCCTACCGCAGCAGGCATGATAGAGAGGCACAATGGCTTGTTAAAATCTAAACTGAAGTCAGATATAAATAGTCTGTGGGGACAGTCAGTCTGCTTACAGACTGGTACGGCATTTGAATGAGAGACCCCAAAAGGGAGCCCTGAGCCCCATAGACATGTTAACACATATGGCTGCCTACCCTGTACAACTGCAAGTACAAACCAAGGAAAAGTCACTGAAGCCAAGTTCCAGCCACCAGAATAACATCTTGCTGCCAGCACCAACTGTACTGAACCCCAGAGACTCCATTGAGGGGACATGGCCTTGGACCCTTAGACACATGGATTAACAATGGCTGGCTCTCCTGGCACACTGGGGACAGGGCCTGGAAGCTGGTCTCCCGTGTATTCCTGGAATAACAGCAGAGTAGCTGCTAAATGTCACAGTAGTATATCCTGAATGGCCGGAAGGTAGGAGTATCTTACAGGGAGTTTTCTTTTATCATTATGGCCAGTGCATGCACCTCCAGTAGCACTATATATAGACCCTTCAGTAACCCTCATGGGGAAGGGAGTAAAAGTATGGTATACTAGACCTGGAAGGGACCCCCTTCCTGCTACAGTCCTATCACAGGACCACTCTGTTGCATGCATCCTACCTGATGAATAAGATTTGCCTATGTTGGTGTCATTAAAACATGTGTCTTATCACCCCTAAAGTCTTTGTGGATTGGGAACTTCCTCTGGCTTGAAGATTATTATAATTTTTTGTTATTAGGAACCTCCTCTAGCTTGAGGATTATTATAATTTTTGTTACCTATATCAAAATCTTGCTGTATCTTAATTTTTATTTTCTCTAATTTGTTATCCTCTGTTGCTATTGTGGAATCTGGTTACAGTGCTCCAGCTTTTTCACACAGGGATCATTGCAGATTGAAAGCATGTAGATTGTAAGGTGAGAATCCTGGAGGAGTGGAGTGTGGGGAAGTTGGGGTTCCTATGGCCAGGGGATCCTCACTGAACTTAAACCAGCTGATGATGTAACTGGCCTGTTGCTAGGCTACCATTTCCATACCTTTAGGCAATAAGCCATTATTGCCCTATATAGAGAAATCAGCCCAGTGCTCTGGGCGGAGGCAGAGATGCTAGTGCTGGACCCACTGCTGGGAGAACAAGCCGGGTAATAAACCCTTTCACGCCAAAGAACGTTTTGTTGTCAATTTCTTTGGTCACATTGAATCCATAGCGAACGTGACTGGGGCTGAAACCCATTGGCAAGACAGATACACAGTATGCTGTAGAACTATTTCTGGGGTTGGGACAGGATCACAGGGATGGCCCTACTTTAATACCTGTTGACTAAGTGCTTGCCTAAGACTAGGTCTTAATCAGTACAACAAAGAATGTTCCTGTCCTCCACCCGCAGCAGGATGGCAAGCATTGGGGCCAGTAGTCTTGGGAGAGGGACAAGAGCTTATAAGAAGACATTCTAAGGCACCAAGCAAAGGGGCCTAAAATATATAGAACAGGAAAAAAAAAGATGAAATTTGATAGTCCTAAGTATTCATCTCGGAGAGAAACATATTTTTATCTTTGATAATAACAATGAAAATGTCCCCTGGAGATACTGATTGAAAATAAAAAGAGTGAAAGCATAAATAACCAAAACCAAGAATGAAAAAAGAATGCTACTTCAGATCATACAGACTTTAGAAAGATCATAAAAGAATTTTATAAACAAGTTTATGGCAATAAATTGAAAAATCAATGAAGATATAAAATTCCTAGAAAAGCACATCCTACTAATCTGACTTAAGAAAAATAATTTCCTTATATCCTCAAAAAAATTTTATTTGAATCCATAAATAAAAATCTTTTGTACATCAAAGCTCTGGCTGAGATGGTTTCATCAATGAGCTTTACCAACATTTAAGGAAGAAATAATGTCAATCTTATAAAAATCTTCCAGGAATATAGAAAAGGAGAAAATACCTCCAAACTTGTTTTATGGGGCTAGGATAATCTTGCTGCCAAAATCTGTAAAAGATCATTCCAAAAGGAGAAAATCATAGGCTGAGCTAACTGATGAATGAAACTGCAATATTTATGTGCAAAATACTGACAAATGAAATACAGTTATATACAAAATAGTAATATGTCATTACCGGGTTAGGTTTATAATAATTAGAAAATGAATTGCTCTAATTCAACAGATTACAGAGAACAAAGTAGGGAAATGAAATTATTTTCTCAAGTAACATCCAAATCAAAGCATAAGTAAATTTGTGATTTAAAAACTCAGCAAAATTAAGATTAGAAGGGAATATTCTTAATCTGATTAAGAAGATCAACAAAAATATCTAACTAGATTTCATACTTACTGGTAAATATTTCCCTCTGCTCTTAGGAGCAAGATATGGATGTCTACTGTTAACACTTTTATTCAAGTTATAGTGGAGATACTCATCAATGAAAGAAAGCTACATCTATGAGTTTTAAAATGAAAAATGATCCATTATTTGATTATGATATAGAAAATGCAAAATAATACTTTTAAAGTAAATAAATGAGCTAAGACAGTTGGCTTAATAGAAAGTCAATACTTAAAAAAATAAATTCATATTTCTATTTTTTAGTCACAAAGAGTTAAAAACTGACATTTTCAAGCTATAATTCATAGCAACACCACCACCAAACACTTAGAAATAAATCTAATGAAAAGTTTAAAACATTATCTTGAGACACTAAGTAAGTCCTACATAATGGAAGGAAATACCATATTCATTAATTTTAAAAGCCATTTTTTACAGGCTCCCAATTTTCTCCAACTGTTATATAGAGTCAATAAAACTCAAAGATTGTTTTTGTGAAAACTGACAAAATGATTATAAAACAGTTATAGATATGCAAAGGTCAATTAGCCAAGACAACCTTGAAGAACAAGATGAGAGAATTTACTCTGCCTAATATCGACACCTTAATTCAGAGAGCTGTTTGTGTAAGGACAAATAGATCAATAAAATAGAGAAACAGATGTACAATGTATAATCATTTCATTTACAAGAAAGATGCCTCTAAAGTGCTGAGGTGAAAGGGCAGTTGTTTTAATAAATGGTCCTGAATCCAAGGGATATCTATATAGGGGTAAAAATAAAACTGGATCTTCCTACCTCATCTTATGAACACAACAGTTCATTCTATGTAGTTGGTAAACATATATATGGAACAGGAAAACGTTTCTTAAACAAGACAGGAAAAAGGCACCCACCGTAAGAGATTGGTATCATCGGCTACATTCATCCTGGGAGCTTCTGTTCATCAAAGACACAATTAAAAGAATGAAAACACAAGCTGTAGAGATGATATTTGCAACCTGTGTGTTAAGTTTTCTTTCATAGTTCTGGATGACTGGACTCTGAAATCAGTGATCATTGGGCCAAATTAAGGTGTCAGCAGGTCCTAGGAGAGAATCTGTTCTTTGCCTTTTCCAGCTTCTGATGGTTGCATCAATCCACGCTCTAATTCCTTGTTACCTTATGTTTGTGCCAAATCTTCCTCTTAAAATGATTGCATTTATAATCCACCCAGATAATCCAGGAAATTCCTCCATCTCAAGACCCTTAACTCATTTATACTCACAAAATCTTTAGCATATAAAGAAACATTTACAGGTTTCAGGGATTAGGACCTAATGTATTTAGGGGGCCATTAGTCAGCCTACTCTACAATGTAACTGACAGGGCTCCAATATAACTGCATAAGAAAACTTCTGTACATCAACAAGAGAAAGGCAATCAGTCAAAAATTAAACACATAACTTCACAAAAGAGGATATCCAAATAGCCAATAAACATGAAAAAAAGAGTCAACTCCATTAGAAGTCAGGGAAATGCAAGCTCACTAGAATGGCTAAAAAAAGAGACTGATACATCTCAAATTTTGTTAAGATATTGAGTAACTGGAAGTGTACCACAACCTGATGGGAGTATAAACTGTTCAAACTTCTGTGGGGAACTGTTAATATTTCCTACTAAAAAAGAAGCTAACAACAACCTGTGGCAAAGAAATCCCACAGTTAGGTATGTTTCCTATAGTAATATATGCAGAACTCCACCAAAAGACAAGTCAAAGAATGTGCACAGCAGCATTATTTATAATAGCCCAGAGCTAGAAACCAACCCAAAGGTCTACCAACAGTATAATGGATAAATAAATCATGGTATATTTACACAATGGTGTATTATTGGTAACAGATCTTTTAGTGCTCTACTTAATATCTTCTTATATGTCTGCCATCTTCATAAGTGTACTTCCAATAGCCAACACCTGCACCCCTAGATCACAAGGCTGTCTTTAGATTATAGGAACCTAATTTACCATGTAGCCAGAGTGCCAGAAGAGCTTGGAAACTTATGTACTTTATGGGCAATCCTTAACCAATGAGTGACAGGGGCAAGAGTGTAAATTTCCCAGCATTTCTATTCCTGCTCCAGACACCTCTGACTTCAAGTTACACTCTTCCCAGAGTGCCCCTGTGGGATGGGGCAAGTACCCTTCCTGGTGCCTTTGCTTGATATTGTACCTGCCTTGCTTGGCCTCCAACCTTTCCACTCCCATTCTTACAGTCCCCTACCTTTTATCTCCCTGGGATTTTATTAGGAATGGTGAAATCACTTAATACAAATCTCTGTCAGATTTTGCTTCTGGGGAACACAATGGAAGACATTTTCAAACATGAAAATGAACAGAATATTGCTACACATAACACAAATGAATCCCACAATAATGATATTGGGCAAAATAAACCAAACACAAAAGATACATACTGAATGGTTTATTTACATAAAGTTTAGTATCAGGAAAAACTAATCTAATGTAGTTAGAAGTCAGGATATTGGTTTACTTTGCAGATGAAAAAGATCTTCAATGATGAAAGGGGTGTGCTGGCAGTGTTTTATTTCTTGATCTTGGTGATATTTATGTGAGTGTGCTCACTTTGTGGTAAAACTCTGAGCCACAGATTTGTGATTTATCTATTTTCTATATTTAATGGAATATTTAAATAAAGGTTTAAGCCACATAATGTACTATAATAGCTATAGCATAATCAAAGCTATCGATGAAATCATCCTTTTTGTTTAATATATATTATAGCAGGTGTACATTTCAAATTTAAGATTTTATATATATATATATATAAATGAATTATTTAATATATGACCAAGTAATTGGATTATACTTCAATCATAACTAATTAAATCTAAATAGTAACTAATCAAATCTAGATAACAACTAGATACACATACAGTATAACTGAGATAAAAGATTTTAGGCACTAGTGTAATTTAGATGCACTTACTTTGCTAGCCTGCCATTTTCCCTAAAATTAACCTTAATAACATTCTTAGAGAGCTCTTCTTAATATCAATTTCAATTGTGCTAAGAATTATTACCTTGGGAGTGTAACAGAATTGAGAAGTAGATACACATTAAGGTGTAAATGTTGGAAAGCCAGGCACTACAGATAATAGGCTCCCCAAATTGTTTACAGTTGCCTGCTTCCTCTGGACCAGAGTGATAAATGGGAACCACAGACAATTTTCAGCTACTTAATAATTTGGTTAATGAAACTACAACTTCATCTCCATTATCACTAACATCCTTGCCTTAATCCTCAACTCTGCCATAATCTATATAAACTAGTAAGTACTTCATATCCTTAAGTGAAGGCTGTATATTGAATCACAGTCTGTATTATTTTTTAAACCTATCAGATTGTATTTACTGAGATTTTTCTTGATCAAAGTGTTTGCAACAGCTTCCCCCCCCCACCAAATACAGAAACATTTCTTTAAATTGTTCAAATAAATTTAAATATTTAAGAAATTAAACATTTCTTAAATATTACAGACAAAACATTGTCTGTAATATCACAAACTGAGTGGCTTATGAACAACATACATTTCGTACAGCTTGGCGGCTGGGGAGGCCAAAGTCAAGGGACTGGCATACTCAAGTGTCTGGTGAGAGCCTGCTTTCTGGCTCACAGATGGTTGCTTTCTCCCTGTGTCCTTCCACAGTGGAAGGGAGAAGGGAGTTCTCTGGGGTCCTTTTACAAAGGCACTAATGCCATTCATGAGGTCTCCACTCTCATGACTTAATCACCCCCCAAAGGATCCCCTTCAAATACCATCACATTTGGGATTAGGTATCAATATATGAATTTCAGGGTACACAGACATTCAGTCTATAACAGACATCTGAAATTCATGTGCAGAAAAATTTACAAAAATTACATTGCAAATAGAATGCTTCATCTTTTCTGTTTCAGACAACAGAAATGGAGGTTGAATTTAAGCCAATGAGATAATGTTTTACAAAAATAGCATTCCGTTTTGTAATATTTAACAAAAATGAGACAACTCATACTAGAATTCCTGCATACCTTTATAATTTTTCACTTCTCAGTTTATAGCTTGTTAGTTTTTAAAAACTTAAACATAATTAAAAAATGGACTTTTTTTCCCTTTTAAATGAAACCTACCTAACTCCTCTGCACTTCAAGTTCTTATTCTGGAGTGGTAGCAAAGGTAAAACTATAGGGCATATATTAGTGCATATACATTTGGAAAGAATTTTGGGAAATAGCCCATGTATATGCTTATAACTAAAAGAATCTTCAATACAGAGTATTTATTTGACTTGAATATTAATGTAGAGGGCTTGACATGCTTCAACATTTCTCCTGCAGGGGACATTATTCTTACCTTGCTGTCTGAAAAATTAATCCTACTTAGACGAATGACATTTATTACATTTAATATAATAAGTATTGATTAAAAATTCAAAGAGCCATAAAATTCAAATCTATCCTTGTGTGATGACATCTATATGAATTTAATATATATTCTCTCTACTAGGAACTTCTCCCAGATTTCTTTGGCTGGAATTGTTCCTTCTATCCGTATTCTGATTTGCTCAAAAATCTATTATAGGAATTTGAGCTATGTCCCCCCAAAATTCATGTGTTGAAGTCCTAACCCCAGTACCTCAGAATATGGCTGTATTTGGAGACGGAGCTTTCAAAGAAGTAATTAAGGTAAAACAAAGTCATGCGGGTGGGCCCTAATCCAATATGACTGGTGTGCTGATAAGAAGGGATGATTAAGACACAGATGCACTGAGGGAAGACCATGTGAAGACACTTGAGGAAGAAGGACAACTACAAACCAGACTCACTGCTCTGCAGGCATGTTACTTGGTAGGCTCAGTATTTGGAAATTTATTGGAGAAAATGCTGCCTGGAAATTTGCTTTCCTTTTCCTCCCTCCTCCTTTCTCAGGCCTCTATTTTAACTTGACAAGTGAACCAAACTCCTGAAACTCTGAACATGGTATTAACATTCTTTATGATTTTGCCTTTCTTAAGGAATAGTTTAAGCAGAGCCTCAAATAATCCAAACAAAAATCCATTTTGTTTCTGATGTCTTAACAAAAAGATCAAATCATGATATTGCTGAAGTAACTCACACATGGACTGCAGCTTTCATTATAGCTTAAATCAAACACAAAGTCTGTCCTGTAAATAACACTAATGGTTCCAAGCCCATAAGATAATGAAAAAAAGAATATAATTAATGGCCACTGTGTTTTCTTATCTGATAGACAGGTGCACTTTCACTGGAGCTGAAAAATTATGGCTCAGTTCCAAGACCATAAAGCCACAGGTGGATTCTTATTATACAAGATTTATGATTCTTATTCACATATTTCATTGTTACCAGACTTGTAATGAGCTTGATAATGACATTATTCCACATGTAACCCAACAATTATAAGAAATTATATCACAATATTACAAAGTCTAACAATTACTTGAATATTAAGAATATAATCCTCTTCCCATTTAAGTATGCAAAACACTTGGCAATTTATGATCTAGATATGTCAAGCATGTTATAAATAAAGTGCTATCCTTTTTTTAAAAAAAATTACTATTTTCAAAAGTGATTCTATAACAAGTGGTAGAGAATCTTTTCATTATAATGCCATTTATAAAGTTTGAATGATTTATCACTCATTTGTATAATCTTTACAATATTAACAATTTACATTAGAATGAATAAGTATTGGCATGTTTTAAAATATATTTTATAATACCAAGCAATAATTTCAAATGAAAGATTTATCTTCCTAAGTTTTAGTTTAGTAATTGCTAAGATTTATTAATTGTTTACCAAATGCCAATTCTATGTTATACACAAGGAAATCAAAACAAGTAGTTTGAATAGCATTTACGTGGTGCAATAAAGATTCAAAATCTGGTTATAGATTCCAAAGCCTTGTACCTTCTACTCAGTACAGTCTCTCAGGCATTGAACAGTACATAAGGAATTATTCATGATTTCCTAATTATTCAATACATGTTTTAAAATAAATGGATGAACGTTATCTTTCTATTTAATGATGTATAAGCAGATCTCAATCATATATGGCTTCATAAATGCTGCCTATTAAAAGGGTGAAGGTAAAATGTTTAAAGAGAAAAAGTAATTTCATTCTATAAAGAGAGAGGAAATTAAAATAGTTAAATCGAAGCTACTACGGTATTCATCCTGCAATACTGTGTATATGGACAGATGTTTACTTTTCATATTGGATGCCAAATTTTTGCTGAAAACAGAAAGTACCCTGTCCACCGTTTCAGTATGATATAGAATACACAGGCTTACCACATGAGACAAGTGACCAAAATGTATAATCCTTCTATGAGAGCAAGGCCAGTCCCAAACCCAGAAGCAAACAGTGGCAGAAATTTTGCAGAGCATAACTGGAGAGCAGAGTTCTCCTTAAGAATATAATATATAAAGACACTGTAGGTAAAATGTATTTGAGCAAATTCATAAACAACATTGGTGATAAATATCTAAAATTAAAAAAGCGATACTCTAATACACAAGAATATGGAAAAGAATACCATGATACATTGTACCCACTCAATAAAATAGTACATTGAACTATTAGGTGTGCAAAAGAAAAAAATAGTATGTTTTCATGGAGTTTGCCATCCAGTAGAGAAGACAGACATTTATTTAGGAGAGTGATAAGACATGAGGCTGGGGAAGTCAGCAAGGTTAAGTCATACCTGATTGTTTAAGTCATTTTAAAGGATTAGAAATTAGGACTTTTTATAAAGGTATAAGCAATCATTGAAACAGGTTAAGTAATGACAAGTTAATATTTACATTCTAAATTGGTAACTCTTCACTGTGAAGAAGGAAGTCACAGAGTAGATGTAAGGGGGCTAAGAGCTGTTGGTATAATCTAAGACTTGATAGTGGCCTGAAAAAGAGAAATATTTAATTAGTAGAATGGCAGGATTAGGTAACTTAATAAACAAGGGATAATAAAGAAAAGATGGGTATAAAACCTGGTCTGCTAGAACATGGGATAGAGGATGTATGGTTGTATGATTTATCTAGATAGAAAACATTGGAGAATTGTCAAGTTCATGAGTACATTTTTAGGCATGTGTGATTTAAAGTGCCTATAAAACATCCAGATATTACTTAGTTGGGTCTATAAATCAGAAATTCAGAAAGGTTGTTTGATTTGAATATATAAATGTGTAAGTCATTTGCATATGGCCATGAATAAGGATAAGAAAATACCTGAGAGAGAATAAACAGTGAGAAAAGAAGAAAGTATAGGAGAGAGAGCTCTATGAATTTCACCATTTCAAGTCAGAAACTGTAGAATTTGACAAAAGAGCTAACAAGTTACAAAATCTGTAAAGTATTAGCTATGTGAGGGAAGACAAGGGAATGAATTGAATAACTAGTATGTTATCAATATAGATGACTATCAAAACATTACAGAAGATGAGAATGTGAAAGCATAAACGAAACCATACCCAGGATTATTCTTATCATTATCGATGGCTCCCCGCAAGATCATCAGGAAGGACCAAGTCAAAATTTATTTCAGAACTTTACTATAT
Organism: Manis javanica; assembly: GCF_040802235.1. NCBI lineage: Eukaryota > Metazoa > Chordata > Mammalia > Pholidota > Manidae > Manis > Manis javanica. Next base: position 108,562,464 of record NC_133160.1, read on the forward strand.
AACTGTTTATGTATATAGTACCATAAGGGAAAAGATCTTCTTGACCCTAATCTTTCTCTTACAATGTTCCATGCAGTTTTAAATCATAGTTCATAAAAAAGATGCCATTTTCCATGTGCATAACATCAAACACTGAAATTAATAATCTAATAATTTTAAGTAGATAAAATTTGTATCAGAGTAGAAAAAGAATCTGTTAAGCAACATGCACATAGAAACAAAATCATCACTGGTTGGCTAATAGCTGCCTCTTGCTATCTCACACTACAGGGCTGGAGCCTATGGAAATCCAGGAAGGGTCATTATAAGAATGAATCAAGGAAATGCAGAAGAAAAAAGAGAAAGAACATCATAGGCATCAGTTTTGCTTGGTATATTGATTATTTTAGGCATTCAGTCGAGTGCCAGTTAGATGCCAGCAATTTCATTCAATATGGTAAGTTTTTGTTACATCATCAGTGTGTTAAATGTGTACCTGCTAAAGGACAGTTCCCTTAAACCCCTGGTAATCCCATGGGCAGATCAGAAAGCCCTCAGTTAACAAATGCATAGCAATGAAGCATACCACTGTGTGGTTAAGTGCCAACAGTCTCTTTACCCTCCCTACCCCTTCTTTTTTTAAGTGACTGCTCCTTGTCAAAGTAATTTGATTAGTAGTGAAATCACAGACTGTTTAGAACTATTGCCTTGGCAATGTATATACGAAGCCTGATTTAGAGAAACAGAGCTGGACGCTTGGGATACTGTCAATAGATATGCTGATGTCATAGCATCTGGAAACAGAAAATGTCTCATCTGTAAACCAGTTGGGCTCTAAACATAAGGCTCCTATTTGTTTGCTCATTGATTAGTTTTGTTGAAGCTTTTATTCCACTATGACCCTAATAAAAAATATTAAAGTAAAGGAAACTTGGATTTAAGAATAGTTTTCTTTTGTGTATGTAGTCACTCTTTCCTTTTTTCCCCACCTTTATAAAATATGTGTAGGAATATTAGCTACATGAAGGTCTCAAAATGTATTAATAATTAATGCTGTTTTGTTCTAATAAAGCATCAAACAGTGAAACCACCAAATATGTCTGTATTTCTTATGACTGTAATTATTATTATTAGTTGGAAATATATTCAAATTTAAAGCCCAGGTGAAATTTGCAAACTTAAAAAGAGCACATTTATTTAACAGACATTAATACAACTTGCTTACAGAATGTTACAATTTTTAAGTATTTTCATTTAGAGCATATATTAGATTCAGTTAATCTACACAACAATATTACTTACAGATAAAACAAATCTAACTTATGGATGGTCCTGACATGACACTGTTCAAAATAAGAGATAGATTTTTAAGAAGAAAAAAAATTAACTAGAACTCAGGATTCTGGTAAGAATACCCTTTTCTCCATTTTTAATTTACTTAAATTAAATTTACTTAAAATAAAATTTGAAAAAGTTCAGTAAAAATAAAATCACTATCAAGCTAGTATTTACATTTACTGAAAACTGAAGAGACATGGGGGAAATTCATTTGCAAATTTCTTATTTATATACTCCATTCATATTAAATTTCAAAGTTCCTTCCATACCTGATATTTTCTTTCAGTTTCACTTAGTAAAATCTTAGAGCATTTTAGCCATAATACACATATATAAACAACCTCTTTACATTGATTGGAGCACATAAAATTTTATTCTTATTAGATGTATCAGTTAGTTCTTCTCCTCCCTCATTAAATGTTTATTCTCATTTGAATTTCCAGAGCATGACACTGTTCTTTATATTCACAGCCTTAAAAAAGATTGGGCTTAAAGCAAAATGAAATAAATCCTCTTTATATTTAGATATACTTTATGAATATATGGAATCTGATAAAAGTAAATCAAACGTGCAGGGTTTTTTTTTTTTTTGAGATTGTTACATTCTGTTACAATAACGGAGGACCAGTTGGCTAAACTATGAGACAAGGGCAGTCAAATATCCAGCTCAATCAGGCAAAAGTTATAAATCCCCTTAGATTACAAAGGATTAAATTTTATCTGCAAAGATTTCCATAGTCTCTTTGACATATACCAGTAGTGCCTTCTCCTTTTTTCTGATATCATTCTCTGCTTCTCCATTTCAGTAGATTTAAAACCATCATCCACCTGCTTCAGATAAACTTAAAATTCTCTTATAAATAGAGATTTCTTCCAAAACCAAATTAAATAGAAAACAGAAAGAAGCAGCAGAGAACATTAAATTTCCTTTAGGCTCCCTGCCTAATTCTTCTTGGGCTCAGAGCCCAATTTCCATTGGGCCATTCTGGTTTCTTTAAAGCCATGGATACAAAATCCAGTCCTTATTTTCATGATCACTCAATTTTATCTAGCTTGTCATATTCTGAAGACCACTTTTTAGTTTCTAGTTTGTTTTTCTAACAGCCTTATTCGTGCACACAAGCTTTGAATGGGCTTGATTGGGTTACTTTTCAAAGGCTAAACTGAAAAATGCATTACAAATAATACTACATACTATCTCTTGCTATTTTCACTATCCACTTGAATAGAGGTCTGTGAAAACAGCTGTCTGTTCCAATAGTAGATTATTTTCACCACAGAATTAACTATTGTTTGACTATGAATATAATGTTAATCGTTAGTTAGTCAAGGGTGATCAGCCACTAAGGAGCTGATCTGTCTCTGCTTCTGAAGGAAGTCACATCAATTTGATTGACATCAACCTCTAAATTTGATGAACAAAATTTTAGCACTATAAAACCTGAATAGTATGATTTTTTACTCAGAAAAAGAGCTATGGTATCATTCTGGTGACATCATATGCAAAAATGTTACTTCCTTTAGGATAATATGTATTTCCAAATTAAATATTTTCACGAATTTAATAGGCTTACTTCTCAAATCACTCATTTTCAACAGGTTTTTATAATGGCTTATTCTATGCCTCTCTTTGTAGGTAGCATCTAATACTATTATTTAAAGTTACTACTACTTATTAATAGCTTACTATGTCAAGGAACTATATTAGAAACTTAGACATGCTTCATTTCTTTTAATCTTTACAACATGCTCTAGACTGGAAGATGGCCCTTTACTTAAAAATAAACTGGCTCTAGGAGATTAATTTATTTGCCCAAGTACAAAAATCTAGTAAGTGGTTAAACCAGACTCAAGCACATGTCCTGTCTGCCTTCTGTACTATTCCCAGTTCTTTGTTGGAAGAAATCTCCAGGTCCTAAACTGCTTCTACCTTGAGATGTTTACACCATGACATCAACCCAGGAGACTGAGAGCCAGAAGACTGTAGAAAATTGGGATAGGATTTGAATTCTTTGGGAGATTTCTTAGCATCAGACAAATCCCTGCTGAGGGAAGTTCCAGTGAGGTGAGTACCCCTCAACATTGTGAAATTTCCAAAAACACTGAGGCAGAGAGGAGACCAAGGAAACATGGCTAAATGAAGTGTGATCTCCTGGATGGGATCCTGGAAGAGAAAAAGGGACTTAGGCAAAAACTAAGGAAATTTTAATGAAATACAGACTTTAGTTAGTAATAATAAATCAACACTGGTTCATTAATTCTGATAAATGTATTATACTTATGTAAGACACCAATAGTGTAAACTGGGTGTGTAGTGTATGGGAATCTTCTGTACTGTGTTCACTAATTTTCGGTAAATCTAAATCTATCCTAAAATAAAATCTATTTAAAAAAATTTAAGTGCTACTCTGTAATTGTTTTTATTAAATGAGACACAATTATCAAAGTAAATGCAGTATTTCTGGTGAAGACTAATTTTATTTGGTGCATCTAATCCATGTGTAATATTCCAACCTGCAACTTAAATTAATTAAGGTTTGGTTCATATTCTGTTTGGGAATGCTGGTCATTCTAGCAATATTTTTATACAACCTATGTCATTAGTTTAATCTTTATTTTCAAGGCATGATCTTCACAAAGTCCTTAACTAGTCTCAATCTGTTTCCTTAAGTGGAAAGTGGGTTTAACAATGGAAAACTCACAGGACTGAGGTTAGATGAAATGAAATAATGGCATCAAGTTCCAATCGAAGACCTTCATATATGTAAGCTCTTAAAAATACTGCTGTCCTTTCAAACATAATTTTTGAGTACAGAACATCAAATTTGGTTCCCCTGCCTGTACCATCTGAAAACTTTCAGAAGGAATTGGAGCAGATTAGAAATATCCCTTTGAGATTTCACTACAATATGGGCTGGGACACATAGCATCTGGATGAATCACAAAATATGAGTCTTCAGGTGTTACAAGTTATGTGCAGAAATGGTGATTTTTCAAGATTTGCTGTCTCACTGTTTCTAGGTCATGTTATTCCCATGATTTAATGCCTGCCTATACCGTGCAGTTGGCTTAGACACTTAGTGTAATCTTTATTTCAAAGTTAGTTTTTATCTGTCCTTTTCAATTTTGTTAGCCAGATGAGCCATTTGGCTTCATCTTGGTTGAAAGAAACAGTGTCCTGGAAACCTCTCTTTGATAGTGTGAGCCTTAGTTCAGAATACTTTTATTCATCTATCAGAAATATTTTCTTATCCCTCAGGAATATTCACTGCCACATATAAGGTGACCAACCCAACTCCCAACCAGTGGAGCAGCATTTTGCATAATTTTTTTAAGTGATCTGCATCTGAGATATTTGGGTTGTTTTCAGTCATGGAACTCATTTCTCAAGCTCATGGAACTCATTCCTCTCAAGAGGAAATTAGAGGTTTATCATTATTATAAAAGGTGGTCAAATTGTTAACAAATCAAGGTACTTCCTGTCAACTATATAAATGACTCCAAAGGAATAATTGTATGTTGGGTTGATCTTGTGTATTAAAAGGAATTAATAAAGTGAACAGACTTCAAAAAGAAAAGGAAGAAAATCATAAAAGGAAGAGGAGGTGCTCATGAGAAGCAGGACTGTTTGCCAAAAATGGAACCCAATTTGAAAAATGTTAGGGCCAACCTGCATTAGTAAAATAGGTACATCACATTTTCCAGAAGTGGAGATAAGTACCTATCCACATACTTTCATTATTTTTTGCCCAGTTCTTCTGAATCATGGGAAACACCTCTGAGCTGGCTGGTCAAATTTGGAGGAGAGCTATAAACTGAGGTAGAGAACACAGCAGGGAATACAACCAGGACTTAAATGAGGCACACTCTCCTGGGGCTCTTCCTACGACATCCAGGCAATGGAAACACAGAAATGGCACTTCTGTCAAGGTCATTATATTGCTGTCTTTTAAATGAGATGTCTCTATAATGAAGAAACTGCCATCTTACTTTCCTAACTTTTTCTCCCATTATCTTTTTACAAAAAATCAAGAGCATTCAGTGGTAACATGAATTATTTAAATAATCTTATATACCTTTAAAAGTAAATGAAATAATCTAATCTACAGAGTGTAGCAAAGTAGAAAGATATTATATTTATGGAAAATTCACATCTGTAAAGAGTTGCAAACAGATTGAACTAAATTTCCCAAGTAACAGCCTGGGCCCATATTTACAATCTGGCAATAATCTTATTTACTATAAATGATGAAAAAGACCACTTGTGTTGTACATGCAGGCATGAAAGACCTTTAGATACATTTGCTTTTATGGCTTCTGACATGTGGCAAATGAAGTCATATTTTATAGATTTCAATTCTACTCATTCTCAAATACCACTGAGCAGCTGAATAGTCTTTCTAAGATCCCTACTTAGGCTAAACCAGAAACTAGTTTGTGAAAACCAAGTCATTATATATTGAGGAATAAAATTCAATTTAACATTATTTTATACTTATGATCATTTATCTACATATATTAATAGCCTTATCAAATACATTTCCTATTTTATCACAGGTGAAAAGCTAACCACAGGGTCAGATAAATGTAACTCTGTGTGTGAGGGGTGTGTGTGTGTGTGTAAAACAGTATATATAAATATAAATTTATTGAAAGAATTAAGTTGGGTTAAGATGTCTAACATTTTCCTTCCTCTTATTTTCATGTAATTTCTAACAACTTTATATGTGTGTAAGTCATAGTTGTACAAATATTTTTTTCCGAATAGTTCCATGCTGGTTTAAGGTTGCTCCTTTAGCATTTACATGCCAAGTTACAGTATTAGTGGAAGAAATTCAAGGAATTATGTACTAAAAGTAAGCATTGCTAATGTGGAGTGAAGCCTGGCTTATGACAATATTTAAACTCTTTGAAGTCAAGTGTGTTCATGCATGTAAATACATATTTAATAGTTATTTTTTGAGACTTGGGGCAAGAATTTAGATCTCCCCTTTAAAGAAGAAAAGAATTATTTTATCTACCTAGATGTATGCTTTCAAAAATGAATATTTACCATTTCCTAGTCTTTTTTTTTTTTATCAAAAAATGAGTGGAAGTGAAACAAATGTTACCAGATACTTAAACATGAGAAAGATATCTGATGATCTAAATACAACTTCTTTCTAGAAATAAAAATAACACCCTACAGTGTGCTCTTAGCTAATTACTTGCCAATCCACCTCAAAGAAACCCTAATATTTTAATGATTATTAAGAAAATGATGTTTGAAAACTGGCCTGAACCTTTCTATGAATGAGACACATCATGATATAACTTAAATGCATTGTGTTTGTAAACACACACACACACACACACACACACACACACACACACACACTTACATAACTACTGATGACATATATGATACTCAAATTTGATAAGAAGGTACACAATCAGGTTGAGTCAACCTCAGAAGTAGTTAGACATAACCAAGTCAATTGATTTCACACTTTCTAGGATAAATTTTTTATATAATATCTAAGTATTTTTCACAAACAGAGCTCTCAATGAAGAAACAATACAAATTGCCAGAGTAAGTCACATTTCCTGGAAGATACAACATTGCTTCTGTTTCTGAAATGAATTTGTCTTGTTTTGAGCTTTAAAACAGAACATTGAGGCTGTTTATATGTCAAATCAAATTAAGACCAATAATTTTTGGTTTCCCTGGGCATCCACAGCTGGTTTGCTACATCTCAGTTATCTAAAGTTACATAGTCTTCAAAATTATCCCCTACGTAGAAACATTTTCAGATCTTGCTATCATTATTCTGATAAACAGTTCTCTTCTTATCACTTACCAAAATCGCCTACTTACTCTCTGACTAACCAGTTTTCTTTATAGCACTTATCAAAGGCCCACATTCTTTTTGTCTCTCTGTCTGCCTATCTGTATGTGTGCCTGTTTATCATCAGTCTATGTTAGATTTGTTTATGGTCTATCTCCAACACTATAATGTTACCTCTATGAGGCAGAGAATTTTTTTTTTCTTCTGTTACAGCCTAGTACTAGAATGATGCCTGGCACTTTTTAGAAACTCAGTAATTATTTCTTGAATAAAAAAGGAAATAAACAAACACAATGCCTTTCATTATAAATGCACATTTCTTCTATGAAAACTCTATAAAGTTCTTATTTTATTCCCCATGTTAAGCTGAGACACTATTAGCTGTTCATTAAAATTGGCATAAGTTCAAAGAGTAATGTAGTAGTTTATTAAAAGTTTATTTGCATGCCTTTATAAGTTTTAATTTATATCCAATACCTATTCATAGATTTTCAATGATAGTTCAGGCTGGTAGATTTAAGTATATTTCAAAAGTATTACATACAGAATTTACCATATTATCATCTCAAAAGTATAGCTACACACAGATGATAAACAATCATAGTCACATTACTGATGTGGGTCCAAATAACTGGTGTAGTAGTGTACTTGAAAGTAACCCACACCAAGCACTTCATTAAGGCTTATGATCCATCAAAAGCTAGAAAACAATCCTAAAACTGCTGTCACAGCTCTTGGAAGATGATGAAAACTTCTACTGCAGTTCTTTCCTCTTGCTTCCTTTCCTAAAAACATTTGATTGAGAGTCCATTATATAACAGACTTTCTTCTAACACAAAGAATACAGACAAACATGAGCTCACAGTCTAAAGGGAGATAGAAAGGAGTAAAGCAATGTGATGAGCACTCAGTGCAGGGACCCAGGAATGCGTGTCAGAGACTTTCCTTAAGGAGAACAGTTGATCTTGAGGTTAGAAGAGAAGTTCAGTGGGAAAGAAGAGAAGGATAACAGCCAGGAGGGACAACTGCTGCTCTGATTCTAAAAGTGAATTGGAACAGTAAGAATTAAAGACTATAATGTTTCACAAGAATTTTTTTTGCAGTCACTGGTTCTTTCCTTTATTGGCTCTGTAAATAAAAGATCAGATGCATTTTCTAACTAACCTTGTATATAATCTCACTGTTTTCTCTATTGCCAGTCAAATATGAAGGTTATTTCTTAATTATTAAAAAGCTGAGGAACCAAGGTTAATGTGTAATGGAAGAATAGGCAACAGGTGATGCTATGCATCTGGAAATAACAAGCAGAGCTCATAGTTCAAGGTGTATGACTCTTAAAGCAAACTCCCAGAGCATCTATGGCCTTTCTCCAAGTAAACATCAAGATTTATGAAGGGAAACCATGAAACTGAATCATTTCTTTCAAATAGTCCACCCTTTCTGGCATGTTTCCAATCAGATTGGTCTTTTTCCTGCTTAGAGTGTCTCCACTCAAAACACACAATATTGTTTTTTTTAAATGCAGGGAAACCACTGCACAGCATTTTTAAGGAGAAATCACATATAAAAAAAGAGAAAAGTTATGGAAGCTTTTAGTAATGGACAATTAGGGGTTGTACTATAGCAAACACGTGACAAGCTGATGATTTAAAAATTATAAATTATAAAAATAAATAAGCAAAGGCCACATTGGCAGTTGATGAGAATTTTAAAAGTTGGGGATTTTTTGGAATTCTATATCTAGGAAATGAACAGGCAATAATCATGACATTATGAGAGAAAGCATGAATAGCTGACGAAAATCAACTCAGCCAAAGTTTTTCATAGTTTCAGGCCAATGAACTTAAAAGAATACAGGGTCACTCACTATTTGATTGTGGTGATACCAAAGAATTTTTCTTTTTTCTTTCCACTGGCAAATTGAACTTGCCATGGCAGTGCTAAATGAGTGAGATGATGAGGGTGAACAGATGGAGCAGGCACTGGGGTAACAGCCAGTGATAACGGGATTAAGTGAAAACAAAAACATGTTAAAAACAACTGCACCTGCACCCGTTAAAGCCTGGGAATGGCCACTGGGCCCTGATAGAAACCAGAATGCTTGACTCCTTGTAATTTGTAAGTTATTTTACAAGCCATTATTGTGCATTTCCTCATGCATGCCTTCCTTTTTATTGTCAATGGAGGTTTCAAGGAAAATTGCCACAGGGCGTTTTTACAATGCACATGATCTGGTGATTTTACTGTGCCTGTTTTTGTTTACCCATGTATTCTAAGCTAACACTTATTTTAGCAATGTGGAATTACCTTGTACCTGTTTCAATATGTGATTTGATTGGAATTTTAAAGCTTTCAGAGGTTGAAAAATGTAAATAAACCAGGCACATACTACTTTCACAAAGGTTTTCCTTTATATTTTCTAAGAGGAAAAAAAAGTAGCTGTAATCTTTAAGCATATACACAGAGAAAGGAGGCACTTAGAATCAGGTTATATAGTTGTGAGTCAGAGTAAATCTCAAGTTATTACAATAGAATATGAGCAGTAGGTACAAAGCATAGAGGTAATATGGTAGGAGAGTTTTTTACCACCTTAGGAAATCTCAGAGTAAGACTATAGAACAAGGACAGTCTAAGAAGAATAAAGGCATGTGCACAGACCAGAAGTGAAAAACATGGTGTGTATGGAAATTTCTAAGTTCATGAGTTTAGCAGTGTAATTAAGTTAATAGCACCCAGTGCATTGAATAGAAAAGCAATGGCTGTGAAGAACAAAGTATTAGTTACCTATTGTCCAAATAACCCCTAAAATCTAGCAGCTTAAAACAACAATTTATTAGTTCACAGCTCCTGTGAGTCAAGAATCTGGACCTGCCTCAAATGGGTTCCTCTGATTCAGGAGCTGTTGGTCAGGGCTATAGTCATCCAGTGACTGGGACTGGAGGACCTACTTTCAAGCTCACTCAAGTGGATCTCTCCCCACAGCTGCTCACAGTGAGTGATCTAAAGGAAAGTACCCAAGAAAAAAGCCACAGTCTTTATATAACCCAGTCTCACAAGTGACATATCATCATTTCTGCTGTATTCTATTTGTTAAAAATGATTCACAAAGTCCAGCCCACTCATAGGGAGGTGATTGCCTAGGTGTGTGAATATCAGAAGGGAAGAAGACATCTAGGAGGTGCCTACCACAAATACACGTGAATTTAGTTCCAGGCATGGCTTAATATGGCCTTGCTGAGGTTGAGGAATCAAAAGAGCAACCAAAAGAGCTAACCGGTATTAGCCAAAAATTTCAGGTAGAACCTTATCTACTGCTCTGTCTGGGACACCAAACTGGCAGCTTAATTCTGCAGGTGGCTAGGAAACCTGTGAAAGTGTTGTAGCAGCACTACAGACATGCACTTGTGGTAAAGACACATCTATCTTCTAACTTTCTGTAATCTTAACCTCCATCACTGAAGGGGGACAAACCAACAACAACCGGCAACCTTCTTTTTCATCTAAGAAACTTTATCTTGGCGAATCAAACTCATTTTTCCTGATCACATGCAACAGGAGTTGATCTCTTTTGGCTGCATGTGGGTTGAGGGGAGCTTTTATGCACTGATTTTTTAAAATGAGTGTACTTTTGGTGCAAAGGGAAAATCAAGACACTGGACAGGTAGACAGGTACCAGGAAAGAGATTTTTTTCTCTTGAATGAAGTTTGTATTTATGCTGTGGGCAACATGTAGCCTCTGAAGGGGACTGCCTTTTATAGTGATCATATTGACAGTAATGTGGAAAGAGAGTGGGCTTGAGGGATATCTGGCAAGGATGATCATTTCTGCAAGCCCTTGTATTTGGGACAAGGGCAGGAACTTAGAAGCAAAGAAGGCAGAATGGAACTGAGAGATTTTTACGAAGCAAAATGTGTGGGACTTGGCAAGTGAATGCAGAGTGTATGGAAGAAGGAAGGGTTTATGTTAGTTCCTACTCTCCTGGTCTAGTTGATGAGATTAATTGGGAATATAGAAGGGAATATAAATTCAAAAGAAATGATAATAGGAAAGGATAAATAGAGAATATGACTGAATAGTTTTATAATGTAAGGTCAAAAGCAAATAAAGAAAACTAAAATATGCTGTGGTGCTAGGAAGACTACTTTCTTTTTAAAATAAGAAAATAGAATCCACAGTAACATTCTTCAGACTGTCTTTTGTTTTTCCACAATATTTTTCAGTCTATTACTCCTTTGTCATTGGAATTGTTGGAAGTGCTTAGCCAATGTTGTGTGGACTTGGAATTAAAGGAAAAACTCTAAGATCTCTTAACCATCCTATATGATTTTCCAAGCATTTGGAAACACAAGGGGATAGAAAGTTTTGTGCAACAAATCATATCAGTTGGAAAATTACTTATTGAGCTTTGAATATGGAAATATTAAGGATAGTTTTTTTTCCAAAACCAACTGGAGTTTTTTTAATTGATATTAATTTTTAAGTTGTAATATATTCTGAAGAAAAATCCCTGACATTCACGGTTTTGGACATAGAAATTGTTTTTGTTATTCATTAAATACATAGTTAATTCGAGATTTTCTTAGACTGCAAGTTAACTGCTGTGTAAAAATATTTACAAATTTATTACTGCTATCATTTCAAAACAGTACAGGGAATTTCCTAACATTTTATCAAACAGTTCACATTTGTCTTCTAGACTGTTCTGAAATATATTTTGCTAGCCAATTGAAGCCGAGTAAGTCAGGAATCAATAATGTACTTGGTAACATCTTAAAATGAGCTTCCTTGACTTGGTAATAATGATGCTAATAATTTATGATAATAATGAGAGTTTATACATAATATCTGTTGAGTTCTTGCTAATTAGCTATGTTATACTTTTTATGTGTGTTACCTTTCTTTAAATTTCTTAACATTTCTATGTGGCACTATTATTAGCCCTTTTTAAGAAATGAGAAAAGCAAGGTCCACGCTTCTATAAGACACTAAGTGGTGGAATCAAGTTTTGAAATCAGGAAGACTGGGCTCAAGAGTCTATTATTCTTAACCATTCTATATGTTTTTCTAAGCATTTGCTGTCCTTAAAGCAACAACCCATGACAGCAGCATGCAAGTTAATACAACTCATGTTCTACAATCTTTATCCTTTTGGAGGAATAAAGTGAAGCACAGGCTATAAAATAATTTTCTGAAAATGTTCCAGGTATTTAAAAATCTTAGAGTAGTAACATGATAAAAAAAATCCATGAAGAAAATAAGGACATGTAGATACCTTCATTAAAAGACCTGGCATTCTGAACTATGTCATATTTTACTAGTGTGCTGAAATAAAAATATTTTTTCTAGAAAGGATATGTAGATGTTCTTTCACATTGAAAGTAAATATTTTTCTTAAAATATCTAAATGTTATCTTGGAACATATAGGACATTGCCCTAAGTCATGACTATCTTTTTTCTTTTATTTATTTTTGCTGGAATGTTGGGGGTACGGTGTGGAAAGAGAAAAACCTAACATGTTTCCTGAACTAAATTACTGAACTGAAAGAAAAACAATACAATCATGAACAGTATTCCTAGATGAGAAAAAAACCAGTTGATAAATACATATCTGTATCCAACTGATTATATAATACCTCATGGGTCCTGTGGTAATACTGTAAAAACATGGTTTGTATCTTTGAAATATCAGACTTAATTTAAATCAATTTCAAGCCAACTACTTTATTCCACCACTGGTGAGTAATACAGCCAATCCCCACAATGTTTAAGTTAGTGAAGAAATGGAAAATCAGGGAAAGAACATATGCTAATGCTGAACTGCTATAGATGTGAAATGCCAAAAGCATTACAAAGAAAGATAGCTTGTAACATGTTTCAGCACCAGTGAAGTATGGGGAAAAAAGTAAATCTCTTCTTGATGCATTTTGTTTTTCCTTCCCTTTTCATTCTCACTCTTTGAATGGTTACTTATTTAATTTTGAATACAAGTTGTATGGATACATTTGTTTTATTTTAAATTTAAGTATATTTAAAATAAGAAAAGTGTAAAGTAAGTATAAAATAAATAGATTTGGAGCCTTTTTAAGAGACATTTTCTTCTCCCTCCTAATACAATTTAAATTTATGGGGCAATTTCTTAAAAAGGCAAAAGAAAACCCACCCAAATACTGGAAAATTACAAGCAGCTTCAGTATATCAATCTTAATGTTAGTATTTTAATTGTGTCATAGAGGAAGAGTCCAAACTTCTGGTTAAATATGTCAGGTTGAACATGCCTATTTACCTTTTCTCCCTTTGGAAAAACCTAATGAAATAACAGTAAAGGAATAAAGATTACATAAACTCATTAAGGGCAATGAGAACTAGAGAGGAAGTGAGTGAAGCAGAGAGGAATCCATGAAACTGTGGATGTGAAACAGATCATTGAGCATTAGCTGATACAGCAGAAGAGGACGATACCCAAGCAGGTGTGAGTGAGAAAATTAGAGAATTAGGTGCATGAAGATGCCAGTTGGTGTGGGGCTAAAGTCAGGAGAATTAGTGAAAGTCTGTATGAGGACTAGTTAGAACTCCCTTCCATCCCCTCTCTAGCTTTGGCAGCCAGAAAAGTTTCCCTCTCTTCCTTACCCTAGCAAAGGTTAGAGAAGTTAAAAAAACACAGGTCTCTGGAACTCAGATATCAGCCCAGCAGGAGGATCAGAAGCCATATGAAAAACAGGATCATGAAGTGAAAGCCAACAAACTGACAGGTCTGAATAAGAAGACCCCAGCCCCTTTTCCTACTTAGCTCTTAGGTTGGCAGTGAACTCTGTTTTTGACACTTTTTTTTATCCCCAATATGCAAAGAAGATTAGAGAAGTCTTTACTGGTGCAACTGACCTCTGAAGAATCTCAGTTGCAGGAGACCTCTCCTAACTATTTGCTTCTGCATTCATACTTCCATGGCGAGATATACCTATGCACTTTTGGAAAAAGTCAGACAGGGATAAAGATCCTAATGGCTTTTTAGTGCTTTCTTTTAAATATAAATAAAAATGAATCTCCAGATATTGAAGTTTCTAACATGAAAGATGACAAAAAAGCCAAACAGTAAAAAAAGAGACTCAGAGGAAATACAGTCAATGAAGAAAAGAACCTCAAAATACATAACATCAATATCCGCAAAGAGTTAAAAGAAAGTAGTTCACCCATGATATAAAAAAAGAAACATTCAGAGAATAAGATAACTTTTAGGAATTAGAAATATAATGGAAAGAAAATATTCAACAGGAAATATTTAGAAAGTATTTGGAGATAATCGTGTATCAAGGCAATGGGAGTGGCCTTCACTGGGTGCAGCTGTGTGTAGAAAATTTAAAATTTAAAAATAATAAAATGAACTAAAAGCAGTCTTCTTTTCACTATTATAATGAATAAACATTTCCAAACAATGCCAGTGTTAAAATATTCTTACCCACAAGTTTGCGTGCATCTAACCTCTAACAAGTGCATTACACTTTTGTAGTTTCTGTTGAGGCTAAGAAGAAATGTACCCACTGAATAAAGATATGGACAATATTATAATTTCTGGAATTGATTGTGAAATGAGGTTTTAATGTTTTAATAGTTATTTACTTCATCACTTCCTATCTAATTTTGATCTGATAGTTTTGTATGATTTTGTTTCCCTTCCTCCCTTTTTAAATTAAATTAGCTGGTGGTTTGTCTGTTTTGTTAATTTTTTTCAAAACAACAGAATTTTGAATTATTAGATAGGTGGACTATTTTCCATTGTAACTCAATGATCTCTATTTTTATATTTAATAATTTTCCTTGAGCTTCCTTTGGTTTATGTTGTTTTTTATCCAGTTATTTTTTTTGGGGGTATTTAATCTATTTATTCATTTAATTTTTATATTTTTAATATGTACTAGACACACATTAAAATATGCACATATTTAAAGTGCACTATTTATCTGTACAACCCATAAAATCATCCTATCAATAAGCAAGAATAATGAAGCTAGCCATTGTCCACAGTTTTGTTGTCACCTTCTTTGACCTGTCTCCTACCTATGCCAGCTCCTCATCCTGGGACAATCACAGATCTGCTTTCTTTCAGTACATATTTGTTTGCATTTTTAGAATTTTGTATAAATAGAATCATCTATGGACTCCTTATCTAACTTCTTTCACTCAGCATAACCATTTTGGGATACATCCATGTTATAACATGTATCAGTATTTCATTCCTTTTTTGCTAAGGAATATTCCTTTGTATGTCTATGGCACTACTTTTTTATCCTACAGCCTATTAATGGACGTTTGGGTTGTTTCCAGTTTGGGGCTCTTATGAATCATGCTTCAGTGACCTTTCATGTTAAAGTCATTGTATGGGCATATTCTTTTGATAACTAACTAGGAGAATGGCTAAGTCATATGGTAGTTGTGTATTTAACCTTTAAGAAAGTGTCAAAGAAGTTCTCCAAAGTGATTGTACCATTTTGCATTCCCACTAGCAGAGAATGAGAGTTCCAATTCCTCCACATCCTTACCTATAGGTGGTATGGTCTGTCTTGTTTATTTTAGATATATTAAAAGGTGTAGTGTTTTCCCATTGTGGTTTTAACTTGCATTTCCCTAATAAAACTAGTGATGTTGAATATCTTTTCAAGCATTTATTAGCTATCTATATACTTTCTTTCATAAAGTGTTCAAATTTTTGCTTGCTTTTATTATTGCATTGTTTATTTTCTAGTCATTGAGTTTTGAGATTTCTTTATATATTCTGGATACAAATATTTTATCAGATATATGCTTGGGAAGTATTTTTTCCCAGTCTGTGGTTTGTCTTTAAATTTCACTTGAAGCATTGCTTGAAGAACAAACATCCTTAATTTTTGTAAAGTACAATTTATCAATTCCTGTTTATGGATTATACATTTACATATGTTAGAAAACCCACAATTTATTATTTTTGCTTTAAACAGTTTATTATATTTTAAAGATATTTAAATAATTAAATCTTAAAACATCTCTTCATCAACATCCTTACCATTTCTGGTGTTCTTCATTCATCTGTGTGGATCAGGTTTCTATCCAGCAGTCTTCCTTCTGCTTGAATGATTTCCACTAACATTTGTTGTAATACATGTTTGCTGGTGATGAATTATTTCAGCTTTTCTATGTTCAGCAACATCTTTATTTTGCCTTGATTTCATGAACAATAGTTGTCTATTTGGGGGGTGTAACACGAATCCTACATTGACAGGTTTGTTTTTTTCAGGTCTTTACAGATGTTTCTCCACTTTGTTCTCACTTGCATTATTTTCTACCAGAAATATGCTGTCTTCCTTATCTTTGTTTCTCTACATATAATGTATCTTCTCTCCTTCCCTTTGTCTTGCTATTTTAAGTTTTTCTATCACTGGTCTTGAGGAATTTGATTTTGATGTGCCTTAGTGTGATTTTTTTTTTATATTATTACACATGGGATTCACTGGGCTTCTTGGATCTGTTGGTCTATATATTCCATATTTGGAATTTTTCAGCCATTATTGGTTTTTTTGTCCCTTTTTCTTTTGTGAACTCAAATTATACATATAGTAGGTTGTCTGAAGTTATCCCTCAGCTCACAGAATTGCTGTACATTTTTAAATTATTTTTTCTCTGTGTTTAATTTTGTATAGATACTATTATTTATTTTTAAGTTCATTAATCTTTTTTTCTCAATGTCTAATCTTCTACTAATCCTATCCAGTATATTTTTCATTTAAAACACTGTAGTTCTCATGACTGAAAGTTCAATTTGGGTCAATTTAAAAATATCTTCCAACTCTTTACTTAATATGCTGAGTCTTTTCTCTAATTTCTTGAACATATTGAATATAGTTATAATTATTTTAATATTGTTTATCATTAATTATATCATCTGTATCAATTCTGAGTTAGTTTTGTTGGTTGATTTTTCTCCTTTCCTGTTGCATACAGTATTTCCCTGTTTCTTTGTGTATTCGGTAATTTCTATTAGATGCCAGGCATTGTGAATTTACCTTTCAGAGTCCTAGATATTTTTGTATTCATATAAATCTTCTTGAGCTTTATTCTGGAAAGTGATCAAATAACTTAGAATTAGCTTTATTCCTTCAATTCTTGCTTTTAAGATTGGTTAGGTGGGGCCAGATCAACATTTAGTCAAGGGCTAATTTTCCCTACCACTGAGGCAAAATCCCTCTGAGCATTCTATCTGATGCTCTGTGAATTGTGAGATTTTTCTGTTCAGGCTAGTAGCCCTGTTTTGGCTTTAAATATTTGTGCTTTTTCATCCTTTCAGGTAATTCATTCTCCCACACCAGGTAAGATGCTCACATGCATCACTGATACTCAGTTCAAGCATTGAGCTGATCTCAGAGGTTGTCTCCTTATGCAGCTCACTTTTCTCTAGTCTACTTCCCAGAGAACCATAGCTGTTCTGGCCTCTTCAGTTTACTAACTTTGTCTCCTCCACTCATGGAGACTTCTGGGCTCTGCTTGGTTTCCCCTTTTCTGCACTGCAACCCAGATACTTTCTCCAGGCTGTAATTTGGATAAATTGCAGGACTCATCTCATTTATTTCATGTATTTACCATCATCTCTCAGGGGTCACTGCCCTTTGTTCCCAGATACCCAACCTCATGACAATTGTTGTTTCATTTGTTTTATGTATTTCTTTAGCTGTTTCATGAAGGAGGTAAATCTGGCCCCCTTTTACTCCACCTTGGTTGGATGTGAAAATCCCTTAACTCTTTGCAAATCATTTGGGGCTGATGTCTCCTTCACTTGCATCTCCTGCCAATTCTCTACCTTTTCACTAAGACAGTAGCAGCAAAGGTCTTAATTCATGTTTTTGTGATGAAAACATTAAGAGCTTTGAATTTTCTTCTTTAACTATTTAAATATATGCCATTGGTCTTGACACGTAGTTTTTAAAATTATTACTGTTAGGAAATTATGTTATTTCAGTTTATTTTTCTTTTTTTCATCTGAAAGTTGTTTAATAGAAGAGTTTAATTTACAGGTGAAAGGGCCATTTTGGACTTTGTCAATAATTTCTAATTTTATTGCCATGTGATTGAATTTTTTTGGTAATAATTTTACTTCCATAAACTTACTGATGTTTTTATTTGTGACCTAATATATGATCAATCTTTTAAATATGAACATGTTTTTAAGTATTATTTTTATTTTTTTGTCCTTGTCTTCAATACTTTTCAAACCTCCTCTCTCACTTCCATTAAATTCCCCAAATCCCCCTACCATTGGGCGGGTGATTGTTTACTCTTGACAACTGTTGAAAAACAGTGTTCAGAGACACAATTCCTGTATGTTTACACTGATGAAAATACCCGTTTTAAGCTCATTCCTTCCTGAAGCGATCCTTTCCCTGCCACCTGTTTATTATTCAATTCATCAAAAATTTATTGAGTTTAATGTGGATGCCATAGACACCAGGTTGGAGATGTGGTCCCTGCCCCAGAGGAAGCATGGTAATCTGACATGTTTTTCCCTCCTTGAGTGTTGCAAGTATATCTCATGGCTTTGTTTCCATATTTGCAAGTACAAAGTTCCACAGATTTACTGCCACAGAGTGTTACTCATTGTGCCGCCTCTCCACAAACCTATGTGGATGACCTCTGATAACAAGACTGCGCATCATCCTCACTTCTTCATGTTCTCTCTTATCTTTCCCTAGGTTACAAAGACTCTGGCGTCAACACTTAGTAGGGTATTATTATTACAAAGGGTAAAATTAAAGGAGAAACCAGAAAAAAATAGATACTGGAGAATTAATATAAAATCATAATTGCAAAAATAAAAATGGTCAAATATTATGGTGATTAATAATGAAAATGTATTTGTGAAATGGGGAAAGTCAAATGTTTCAACCAGCACACAGCTGTACATCCAATATTTTAAAAGTGAAACTTCATGATTAATAGAATAAAATGAGAATCAAACTAACTTAATTTCAATTTTTACTTGTACAAAATGGTGATAAAAATAGCAACCATTTGAGGTTGTTGATTAACATTAAAACTAATGAATGAAAGAGATTTCCTGACAAATAGCAGTAGTTATGTTTTCACTATTATTAATTCATTCTTATATAAAGATAGACATTAACTTTTCTTTTTAAAACAGTGATCCTGAGACATAAATAACTTAAAGGTTATGGGAATTCAAATGTTTTTTGTCTACCAGTAGGTGGAAAGAAATAGTAGTAGTCATATGTGATTTCTGCTGACCCGAGTTTATTTCTAGTAACACACAGAGGTCACAACAAGCATTCAAATATGACTATGTATATTGCAAATGTCATGGGAGAAGCTAGAATGACACAGGAGAAAATCAGTGACAGACATTCTGGTTCCCCTCTCCTATTTAAAAAACAGCTAACTCAACTCATCCTTCAGTTTTCTGCTTAACTATGCTAATTTCCTCAGTAATGCCATCCCCTTTAGGCTAGACTCCTCTAAGTGGTCCTATGCCAAAACCCCAATTTCCCTTACCATAATATTCATCACTTTTTTTCATAATTACTTTTTAGTTGTATTACTTCCCAGTATATTGCAAACTTCATAAGAGGAAGAGACATGTTTGTTTTATTCATTGTTGTAGCCCCAGAACTAGGCAGACTGTTTGGCACTTTGGTAATTCAACAAATATTTATTGAATGAATGAATAGGTAAATGAATACATTCCCTAATTGGTAAGCAATTTTAAGTTTAGGGCCTGAGAGAGCTCTAGAATCTGGGTCTGAAACAAACACCAGAGAACAAGCAAACACCTCTCCAAGAGTTTTGATAGAATGAGAAAATGTTATTTGCATCTCCAGGACAACCTCTCACTCTCTGGTAATCATTGCAGACCCTCAGAGGCCTTCAGGATTCATTGCTTTGGAATCAGGTAGGACTCCTTAATCCAAAGCTCTACGTTGAACATACATACATTCAAATTCAACTAAAACTTGTTTATAGAGGACTAACTATGTATCAGAGCAATGTGCTTTATCATGTAATTTCACTAAATGGCACACACTTTAATGGGGCAGGATGAGCATTTCTACTGTAAATAGGGTGAATGTTACAAAGATATCATAACTTAAGCAAAGTCATCTAGCTTGTCAATAGGAGAACCAGGATGTATGGATAAGGTAGAAGCTCTCATGTTGGGAGTGAATGCTTTAGGGTAAGGCACAGCAATGTAATTATGTTTCAGTTGTTTTCACCTGGGTATAGACAGGTCTATACATGTCATTAACAAGCTCAAGTGAAGCCCAAATTAACTTGCTCAAATATATATTAGGAGTCAGAGTTATCCTTACTGACATTCACTTGCTGTCGGACATTATGTATTTAAGCTTTCTAAACTTCATTTTCCTTATTTGCAAAGTAAAAATACCATGTGCCTTGTTTCTGTCACATGGTCATTAGGAGAAACATAAGATACCATTTAGACTTAGAAATTTGATCTGGTGAGTATTTTGGAAATGGATGTGTGTCTTAAGAAGTGACTCACATTAACTAATATATGTATCACCAATATGTAACAGATAAATCCAGATGCTATTTTAAGTATTAAAACTGAGAACTATAACTGCCTGTGTATCTGTGTACTTCATCCTTTACCCAGATCCTTTACCAGGCAGTCCAACCACACTCAAAGTCATATTATTAATTCTAAGTTTGCCTTGAAAGACAGAATCTGAGTAAGGATTATTTACTTTGTGATTTTGAATGTTTAATTCATCATACCAGATGACTATTTAAAAAGTAGAGTTAGTCCTTTCAGGAGGCAACCCTTTCCAAGTACTTCTGAAGCCTCTTTCTCCCCATCTCTCCCTATAGCCCACTCTTCACACAAAAACATCTTCCAGGAGGAATAATCCACTGAGTCACTAACAAATAGCTGTTCAAATCAGTTTCTCAGATAAATTTTATCCCTAGATGTGGGGAGACAACAGTAGATCATAGATAAATTAGGGAGGAGGACAAGTCAGTAAGAAATAAAAGTGAAGAGATAAGAAGAGCTGAAGGTACATTCTGCTTCTTTGTAAGTTTAATAGGACGTGCTTTGTGGCTTCCTTCTGTTGGATTTAAGCAGCTTCCTCTGGAGTTCAGGCACCCAACAAAATGACTGCCAACTTGGAGTCAAATGCCTCTTGAAGAGAGGACAAAAGCAGTCAGAATGCCCATTTACTTTGATTACATTAGGAGAGAAATTTATTCAGTTTTTATTCTGAAATCCATTATATTATGCAAAGTAATAAATAAGGTTGGTCATATAGCAATTTAACACTACAGCTCTAAAAATAATGTGGCTTTGAGTCTCAGCTCACCCATTTCCTAGTTGTACGACCTCAAAACATTGGGATAAATAAGAGCACCTAACACAAAATCATAGTAAGGATTGTGCTGGAAAATGCACAGTCTTGGCAGGGTGCCTGGCACATAGTAAGTGCTCCCTAATTTCTGGTTGCTACTATGTTACTGTTGCTATTGGTGATGTCTTTGTGGGATTCTTCCAATGCCCTCAAATTCCTCCCACATTACTGAAACTATTTTCTATGGGGTAAGAACAGCTTAGATCAGACTGTCATCATCTTTTGCCTGGCTCCTTGCCTTAGAGTCTCATAGTTCTCTTTCTCAGAATTGTACACAGCTTCCTGTTGACAACTGGATATGCAATTCTCTTGTTTTCAGCATCCTCAGTGGTCTCCTACAGGGGCTTGATAACAGGGGCTCTCCTTCCGGACAAACGTTTGCCCAACTCCAGCCTCTTCTTTTTACTTTATGATCTGTTAACACCATTAACCTTTAGTCCTTACTACATCATCTTTCTCACTTCCAAAGCTTTGCTCCAGGCTCTCTGCTCTCCTGGAATGTCCTCTCATCCCATATCAGATTAACTCCTGCATATCCTTAAATAGTCAGTTCTTACATACTTTCCTAGCCCCCACCAACTCAATGGTTGCCTCACCACTCTTCCTTAGCACCCAACACAGTTCTTGGCACACTGTAGCCTCTCAAAGAATGAATGAGAAGATACCCCTCTGACAGAGTAGCCCACTACAGAGAGATGAGAAAATGGAGGTACAGGAAAGTTCCAATTTGCAGGTGTGAAATACAATATTGGTCATATTGGGAAAACAGTCTTTACATATATAAACACAGAAGACCTTTTAGTACCATTTTTGTTTAATCTAAAGGTCAACGGATCATTTTAGGACAAGCTATTTACTGATGTGTCAAATTAATCCAATTATTATGGAAGGACAAATCATTCAAATCATCTCTATACCAGATTTTTTAAAGTTTTTGGACAGAATATATTTGGTTATTGATTTGAAAGTTTAGAGTTTACTCATTTTAGTGAAGAAATATTTGAAAATTCTTAAGTATGGATCATACACTTAGCCACCACCACTGACTTACACATTTAACTTGCTCAAGTTAAAATAAGATTTTTCATACAGCCAGTGCTGCAAGCTCAAGCGAGTAGCTAAGGAATGAAGACTGTCATTATTAGATGTTCTTCGTCATACTTTGTTATCACATATAACCTAGAATCTAGACTTGTATTTATCAGTTTTTGCTAATACATGAGGTTTAATGAAGATAATCTCTATCCTTGCTGCAATTCTTTGTAATATTAACAGCAGTACAAAAGTAGGGCTTTTCTATCAGTATGCTTAACAGAATTAGATAGTACTTAAGGAGCAGATATTGGAAGATTATTGTTCTGAGGACAGTATAGCTATTGAGAAATAACCAAATGGCTTAAATATATAAATGTGGTATGTTGTCTGAGACTTCTACCTTTAGCTTTCAAGAAGGGAGGTTACCTCATAAACACAGCCATAGCATATCTGAACCCACCAGAAGTTTGGCTTGTTAAACTTGAGGAGTTTTGAAGGACATTTTGAACTAGGTAACTATTGCTTCCTCATTTCTAATATTAGAGTTTAAACATAGAGAATGCTGCATTTTAGAAATTCAAGCAAAGGATGTAACTTTAAACTCTGGAATGGTAACTCCAACTTCACATTTTAATCTCCTTCAAGAGAACAGAATCAATTCATAGAACTTGTTGTTCTATCATGTCTGGGTGACAACATATCTCAAGTCTACTGGGAGAGTCCAATCTTGAAGTAGCCTTATCCTGATGAAAGGTAGCAACTCATTTTTCCAGCATAATTAGAAAATATGTCACTCTAAATAAGAACATCTCTCAAATGACTAAATATTTGCACTTTTTAGGCCCATAATTTTAAAAAATAACAATAATGGAAGATACTTTAAGGGAGTATGGTATAAGGGAAGACCTTCAGCTTTGGTTCCATTTAGGTGAGAATTAGGACCCTTGCCCTGCTACTCATTAAGCTATTGGCTTTAGACAAGTCACTTAGCATCCCTTAGCCACAGCCTCAGTTCCATCATCTATAGAATAAATAAAATGTTACCCCTTAAGGTAGTTCTGAGGATTAGCCTAAGGCACATTAAAGATATCCAATGGTTAGCCAGTGTTACAGTTCATTCCATCATTATACAAAGAGACGGATGGAATTTTAGAGCCAAAAAAAAAACAGTAGAAAGGTAGAGAGTTTTCAAATTTACATGCTGTCAGGAGCAATGCAAGTGCATGAGTTAAGGGGCACAAAGGGTAAAGAGACTAGGAGAGCCCTGATAGAATTCGGGAATGTATAAAAGCCTCTATAAGACTTTTAAATCCAAAATCTTTGAAATATATGGGCAAAAAAGAAAAAAACCCACTTCAGTTCTTCAGATTTGATACCATCAATCTGTAATGTTTGATATTCCAACAGAATTATTTTGAAAGTAAGAAAGTCAATGAGCAGAGAGACTATTACTTGATCTAATCACCCAGCAGCTTAGTGGAACTTGGAGGAATCACAGTCGGCTTCTCCAATGTGTGTACTTGAGCTTCCTTCTTTCAATCTCAAGTTTGTCTCTTTCTGGAATCCCTGAGAAATCCAATTTCCTTTTCTGGTTTCTGCATGTTGTTTTCCTTGGATGAAGTTAAACCTATTTTCCTCAACTGTCTTAGCCAATGAGAAAACAACTTCATCTACTTCCACACTGAACCTCAAAGAATGCAGCTAAATAAAATGTTCTCCCAGCTCACATTCTTCTGATTTTTCAACAACCCTGGAAATAGCTAGTTACAGAGCTTTCTTCCTTCTTTAAGCCCCAATTTCTAACCCCACCAATTTTCTTTCAGCTACTCCATGTTCACTATTGCCTTATGTAGTTCAGTCTTGAGTTATCCTTCTCATTATTCTGAGATCAATATCTCTATCTGGAATTCAGATAAATTTGATAGTTGCCTAATAGCCATTAATTTTTATTGCTTATCAGAGGTATAATGAGAAGTCAATGATTGTGCACTACTTAACTGCATATGTGTAGTCACAAATGAGTTCACAGGTTCTAGTGTGTCCTAGCTGAGTAACAGCTGGGATAGCTGCCAACACTTATTATGTGCTTAATAATTTCCATAGAAACTTTACATGTATTCATTAATTCTTACATTTGAAGGTAGGTAGTATTATTCCCATTTTACAGATGAAAAAATGGAGACTTAACAAACACTGAGCAACTTGCCTGAGGTCACAGAGCTGTACACTTGGAATCCTACTTCTGAGCACCTTGAAATATATTCATATTATGTAAACAAAAGTTGTATTAAGTTAAAAGACTTTTAAAGAAAATGAGAGACCCCTTACACCTGGGCTCAAATTCTGACCCTATTTTCCTTCCTTTTTCAGACACATCTTGAGCCCCTACAATGTTGAAGCAATACACCAAGATTTTTGCACATTGCCACCAGCATGAGTGAAATCTGGTTCACTGTATGAAGTGTTGACTTAACAAAACAAACTTCTTGTACAACCAGTCTGTTCAACCCTGTGCCTAATGACCCCATGGACCCATCTGTGTTTGTGTTACAGTTTATCTGACTTTTGGAGGACAGAACACCGTGGGCCTTTGCTGAATCAGATTGTCCAGCATCTGAACTGGTAGGGGGCAGGTTTAGCACTGACCCATTTAGACTGAAGAAGCAATTTGAAGTTGGGAAGAAACTTGCTCAATAAAGGTTCTTAATCATAGGAATAGTGATTTATATCAAAATATGAACGAGGAGAGCAGCAATACATAACAGTGCTCTGACAACCCTGATATTTAACCCAGATTATTTATATGTGTTACAAGCTTATACTCGTTTGTAACCTTGGAAAAATTTTCTTTTATCTTTATTCTTTACAACAGCATAATTTGCTTTCATTTACCCATACAACAGAGAGACTGTAAATCAAGCTGTTTTTCAAAGGAGCCACATCCTTTAACAAATGTAAAACATGTGGAAGACTAAAACAGCTATACTCTAAAAAGAAAAATGAGGTTTTCTAGCTACTGATATCTAAATGTAAAAGGATTTGACTGTAGGGATATATTTGCCTTAGTTATAACATTTATTAGGCTCATTTTGATTTAGCGTACTTTTTCCAGCTATGG